>NW_015161961.1:315436-332308 GCF_001447785.1 Gekko japonicus
CAAGGTAGCATGGCAACGCGGCAGCAGCGAGCGGTGAGCAGCAGGCCGAAAGGAGAGATCCCTGGTGGCTGGCAGCGGGAACAACAGGCGACTGTCGTACTGCAGGAGGCGCGTGGTGACGTCACCTGAGGGCGCGGCGGAGCCAAAGGGACATAGCCGGGACCTGAGGAGGACGCCGGCGGCACGCCGGATCGCAAAAATGCGCCAGAAGAACAACAGCTCGATACCACCGGGAAAGAAGCCAGGCAGACCGGAATAAAATAGACATCTACCTCCACCTGGGGTGCCGGTAGGCTGTCCCATTCCCCGTGGAAAAATGTGGCCTTAGTTAGGGTTAAAATTGTGACTAGCACCCTTCATGTAAACCGCCCAGAGACCCCTACGGGGGTTAGGGCGGTATATCAAGTTGAATGAATGAATAAATAAATAAATAAATAAACAGGACAAGTCATGCAGCACAAGCCCCCCCCCGGCCTTTGCAAGTGGCAAGCACTGCTTACGTAAACTTGGCTGCAGAGTCTGGGGCCGGCCGGGTGGCGCTAGGACCTGGAGGCTGTTGGACCAAGCAAGCATGCCCTGCACGTTCCTGCGGCGCCCTCCAAGACAGAAGAGAGATTTCTCTTGCGCTTCTGAAGGCAGTCTGGGAGGGGGGTGGGATTCTGTCTCCGGGCGGGGGATGCTCGCCAGATGCCTCTCACCAATTAGCGAAGCGCTGACATTTGGAGAGCTGCTCGCAGGCTTTTGGCGGGGGGGGGACAGCTTAGCACCCCATCCAGGGCCCACCACCCCATCCAGGGCCTGGCGCTCTAGGCTAATGCCTACTTCACCTAGTGGGTAAGCCGGCCCTGCACATAGCTGAATGGTTGTCACAAGCACAAATCACGTGACTCACGCTAGCCCTGTTTTTTCCAGCATTTAGGAGCTCATGGCCGCATGAAGATGAGGTTTGCAGAATGACTGCTAAGCCTCACACCTCACACGCATCCCCCCTAATCTAACCAGGGATCCAAAACCTAGAAAACCTCAGTAGAACTGAGGTACACCCTCACTTTCCTTAGAGCACTGGGTACACCCTCACTTTCCTATAGACGTAAAGGTAGCTTAGCAATAACAAATGCAGAAGAAACTGAATTTTCCACTTGTATGAGGCAACCTCTTCATGTGCTGGGTCTCAGTCATTGTATGTACTGTTGTAATGCATCACTTATATGATCTGTGCAAGAAAAAAGAACGAGGGATGGGAAATGAATTGACAAAATGGATGTGTGTGTACCTTTAAAGGAATATTGGAACCTCAAAGCACTATGGCTCCTCAAAGAATACTGGCTATAGTTTGCTTCCTTGATCAATTCTGCAGGACGGGGAGGGAAGTTAAAAAGCTGTGGGAGGAAGAAGGGAAGCTGACATTCAAACCCACCGTGCTCTGAAGCAATTTAGATTAGTGTAGTATATTGGCCTCTTTGGCTTGCCATATGTGGTGGTGTTGGAGTTTAGCCCTTTAAAGAGGCTGGTTACATTCCACACCTTGGTTTCGGATTCTTTCTTTTGCTGGGAGCTGCAGCTCTTTGAAGGTCGTTGCTGTTTTATGGAACTACAAGAAAAAGTGTCGGTTTTCACTCCTTGGTGTGGTATCCTTTCAGAGAACCTAACAATTAGGTCCTGAAATTCTCCCTCTACCAGAAAACTCGCTGGATGATCTTGGGCCAGTCACTGTTTTCTAGCTTAATCTACACCACAGGATTGTTATGAGAAAAAGGAAGCAGGAGGAAACATGCATGCTACTCTGAGCAGAGTGGACACAGAGTGGGATAAAAAAGGATGACGCGAGGAGATGGCAAAAGCCCCTTTTGGCTTTGCTAACTCGACCCTCTATGTTAGGATATCCCACGGCGGCCTATCAGCAGCGAAAACCAAATGAAGAAGTCTCTTCCGACAGGAAGGAGCCTTCTTTAAGGCTCAGAGCGACCCGCCCGCATTTCATTTACCTCCTTCAATGGAAGGGGAACCAGAGAATCGCTGTTTACCTTGACTAGCCCCGCCCATTCAGCTGTGTTTTCACGTTGAAGTGTCCCCCGCCCGCACTCAGGCCGAAGGTGCTGACAGTCAAGGTCACGTGAGAGAGTTGGGGGATTTGACCTACTTTGAGCCAATGGCAAGCGATCCCGCAGAGAGACTACCAGCGCGAGCTCTCCTCCAAGCATCCGGGGCCCCCGGCAGGACAGCTCGCCAGTGAGTTTGGAACAGTGGGCGGGGCCGAGAATAGGCGCTGTGGAAGGTCGGAGGAGGAGCTTTAACCCTGAGCGCGGGGAAGGGATTGGGTGGAAGGAGAGGGGGCGGGGCTAAGCATTGGAACGAAGCCGGGTAACTCAGAAATGTGCTTTAGCGGGTTTGCATGCAAAGGGAGAAGAGGGAGGGTTGGAAGTTTCCTGGAGAGAGCGTGCTTCGAAGAGGCGATGTTTTGTCGAGTTTGGTTATCTTGGAACCCGCCAGAGAAGCATACCTTCCAGAAACTGTCATCTGAACTCCCATGCTCCCAGCCACAATTACTGGAGAGCAAGTCCCATTGATTTTTTTGTGCGATTTCCTTCCAAGAAAGCATGCATAAGACTGCCGCCAAAAAGGCCCGCCTTAATTTTATGTTAAAGTAAAAGAACAGGCATGATTTGAGTCTTGTTGTCAAGCAGCATTGAAAATAGTATACGGATCGTTCCTGAGCAGAATCTACACACCACTTATCCTGAATAACAAATTAAGAGTCCAGTGACACCACTGGACTCTAAATTTGTTCTACTGGTTCAGACCAACACGGCTGACTACCTGCATTTATCCTGACACATTCAAAATGCGTCTCTTTATTCCAGTGCTGTTTCACATTTTCCCCACCATTTTGTCCTAATTAACTTGCATAAACTACAATTGTTTAACGATTTCAAAGCTGGATTGCCTAGTTGTGGTTTTATATTCCACGCTAAGGGAAGATTCTGCCCTCCAAAGGGATACATTTGTAAAGTATGTTCTTAATATTTCATGTTTAAAACAATTCAGACCATCAACAGGTACAGAAGAAAGGTACTTTGGGAAAGGAATCATGGAGACTTGGGGCAATAGGGCTCTCTGGGCAGTTACAATTATTAGGAAAAGATTTTGTAGGATTTAAGTTATCTTGACTCTTAGGTTGTGTGGGGGTGGTGTTTTGGAGCCTCAGTACTTCTAGGTACTAGGTAGAAGCCTTTTTTATTGATTTTAAAAATGTGGCAATAGGATCTGACCAATGTTCCCTCTAAGCTGTGGAGTCTTGTGAGCAAAAACTCTACTTTGTGAGCTACTGGCATTAAAGTTGTGAGCGAGGGATTTGGCTACTGCATAAATTAGGTTGCTCTGGAGCCCTCCTTCCTGAGCTGAGACAAAAATCTGTGAGCTGGAGACTAAAAAACTGTGAGCTAGCTCACACTAACTCAGCTTAGCGGGAACACTGGATCTGACATATGCAAGTTCATCCTACAATAAAACCATTAGTCTTTAGTGTGCTGCTGGACTCTCTTTTCTTGCAGCAGGCTAACATGGCTGCCTCACTAGAACAGGTACTCAAGGTAGTTTATTTTCACAGTGATAACATAGGAAAAGCTGCCCCTGATATCCATAAGTATTAGTTAGGCTGCTTTTGTGTGCTATGTGAAGGCCACATAAAGCAGCGTGCCAGAGCTTCTGAAGATCCCTGGCAATCCCAATTGCAGTCCAGAACGTAGCAGGACCATTGCTGTGTCCTGGTCAAAATAGCACCTGCAGTGCAAAAATCTCTGTACTGACTCATGCCCCTTCCTTCTGTTTTCCTTTCCTCATTGCCAAAGCAGAACTGCAGAATAATTATTTTATTTTATGATTTATTCACATTACTTATACTCTTCTTTTCTCACTGAGAGTGAAGCCGGATTACACACTGCAAGTCAATAAAAATCAGCAGGGCGGGACATCCAATAAACAGTCTAATAGGATTTGGACTGCAGGAATTGAGACCAAGCAGGAATCTAAAAAGAGAGCTGAAACAAAGTGTAAGCATTAACTTGACATGGTAAACGTTGAGGAAAGTAATTAGTAGCCGCATCCCTACAGCAACAGGCAGTACATAATAGTATAGCCTACAATCCTAAAGCATCTTTCGGAACCATTTCCTTACAGTGCAAGTCCTCTTACTTGTGTAAACAATTACTCCAGAATAATTCCGTTTTCCATAGTTTGCAGATTGCCAGGAGAAGTGGTAGCCTTCCTAACCTCATCAGGCAGGGCATTACATGAGGTGGGGGCCACAGTGGAGAATGCTTGTGTAGGGGCAGCTGTTGTTTTTGCTCCCTCGCAGGGTGGCACCTGCAGAAGGCCCTGCTGAGATGAGTGAAACTGTTGTGGCAGAGCACATGGGGGAGAGGTGGTCCTGGAACAACAAGGGACAAAGACCATGAAGGCCTTTGTATATGATAGCCAATACCTTGAATTGAACAAGGTGAAATAAACTGAGCTGTGGTGTAACCTGTGTTCTAAATAACCTTCAAGAGCTGAACAGAGGTGTTTGGGGAAAAGATTATAGCATTATGGCAAAAAAGTTTGGTATATAGGATTGTCGTGGAGAAGAGTTATAGGAGAAGGGCCATGGATAGGGGTAGAGGCTCAGTGGTAGAGCATCTGCCTGCCATGCATAAGGGCTTAGGTTCAATCCCAACATCTCCAGGTAAAAGGACCAGGTCATAGGTGATATGAAAGACCTCAGCCTGAGGCCTTGGAAAGCTGCTGCCAGTCTGAGTAGACGATACTGACTTCGATGGACCAAGGGTCTGATTCAGCATAAAGCAGCTTCATACAGTCACAGTTTGAAGGCATCTCTATGACAAGCTGTTTATAAGCAGCAGAAAGACACTTGGGTTGAGGATTTGCTCCATCACTGCAAACCACCAGGCAGGTGGCTTTTGCAATGTGCAGATCACATGAAGACCCCCCCCCAACACTATTCATATCCCTTGAGCATAAAATATATAAATATTTTCTGTGAACTGATTTGCTTTTTGGTAGTCTCCCTAACCCTCTTAACTTTCTCTGTGTTGGGTTTATTGGAGGCTGTTCTTTACATTATGCTGAACTCTGTAGGGCAGGCTAAACTCAGGTTAAGCACTCTTTTCCCATTAATGAAACCAAAGCACATTTAAATTGGCCTGGATTATGCCCTGCATTTAAAAAATGAGAATTTATAACTATGAGAAACTGAATAGAAGAATTAGAAAAGCAAACAAAATACAGGGTTTGAGATTTTACTTAACATGAGAAAGAACAAAGGATATATTCAGAAAGGCATTCCGAGTAGAGGGAAGGCTGAGGTTTCAGCAGAAGAAGGGTTCTTGGGTCAAACAAGGTGAAGAGAATCAGAAATGAGTTGGATGAATGAGTGAAGATCTCAGACATTTCAGAAATGATTTTTAAAATGTGGTTTGCACTGCTATTTGGCAGTATGGAGTTAAAGAAGGGAATCTGATACAGGTCAGTGTAGATCCTGGAAAGATAAGGAGACACCAAATTATTAAGAGATTTGAAACTGAGAAACAGCAGGGTCAAAAGGCCATGAAATATAAGAAGTACAGGGTGATGTTGAATTTAGGCCCCGGTCTAAGTTACTGCTATTGCACTAAGTGCAATAACATGCGAACAATCTATTGACATGATGTACTCATCATGCCTCTGAACTATCAACTGTCATTAAAAAAACTCAATACCTCTAGTCCTTTACTTTTGGAGTTCGCAACAAAAAGGGCTAGATTTTTTCATAAGTGAAAACTATGAATTCAGATGAACGAATAAATTGTGGCAATATATAGTTAGTGCTATAGCCATTACTTTTTCTTTTTTTAAGCCCAGTGTCATAGCAGGAAAAATGGCAGCCATGGGGGGCTGGGGCATGAGAAATGGTGTCAATGTGAGTAGAGCCTTCAAAAGTGCACAGCTTCCCGTCCACACAGTGTGCAAATGCACCAAAACAGCCATCTAATGGCCTTTTGATCCTGCTGTTTTGTAATTTCCCCCTTTATAACCTCATGTCAGCCTAGTGCAGATAGATAGATACATATACCATGCATCTGATGAAGAGGTCACTAGTCCATAAAAGTTTATGCTAGGATAAAAACTAGTTAACTCTTTGAGATGCCACAAAACTCCTGTTTATTTTGGCTGCATCCATATGGCAAGGACTAGCCATTTCCCAGTAATTGCTGCTGCAAAGGCAAAGATCTTGGGAGTATCTCCAAATTATGGAATGGAAATGTGCTGCCATGAAGACTTGAAAGATGGAGCCCTTCTAGGTGATTGGAGGGGACAGTGAGCAAAACCACCCAAAGGCAGGCTGAATTAAAAGAATGAGAGAGATTTAAATTTATCTTTGGTTGCATCCATATAGAAAGGACCCCCCCTCCACTTTCCTGTCATTGCCACTGCAAAGGCATTCAAACTAGCAACAGAGAGTCCACATGGGAGTTTTGTGCGCTTTCTGTCAGCCACCGTTTTCGTTGCATTTTTCCATACTGCACCAGCAGAGGGCATTTTCAAGTTTCTTTAAAAAACAAAACAAAACACAAGTTACTGCTATTGCACTAAGTGCAATAACATGCGAACAATCTATTGACATGATGTACTCATCATGCCTCTGAACTATCAACTGTCATTAAAAAAACTCAATACCTCTAGTCCTTTACTTTTGGAGTTCGCAACAAAAAGGGCTAGATTTTTTCGTAAGTGAAAACTATGAATTCAGATGAACGAATAAATTGTGGCAATATATAGTTAGTGCTATAGCCATTACTTTTTCTTTTTTTAAGCCCAGTGTCATAGCAGGAAAAATGGCAGCCACGGGGGGCTGGGGCATGAGAAATGGTGTCAATGTGAGTAGAGCCTTCAAAAGTGCACAGCTTCCCGTCCACACAGTGTGCAAATGCACCTTGAGTACTAATGGAGTAGAGCATGGGAAAACCTGGAAAAGTGAACCAGTCAGTTAGAGGTTGCTGCTGTGTGGATGCTCTCCCCAAAAGAGCAAAACCTATGCGTGTAAGCAACCTTTGTTGCATCAGAGTCTGCAGCCAACTTGCATTAGCCAGCATTTCTTCTTGGTCTCTTTTAATTCAAACTGCCTTTGGGTGGTTTCACTCACTGTCCTCCCCATTGTGGCAGAGGGCTCCCCTTCTTCAATTTCTGATGGCAGCAGATTCCCATTCCAAAATGGGAATTCAGATTCCCATTCCAGCTGATCACTCTGGGCTATTATCAAGTAATCAGTTTTCCATAGGATGGCTTATTAACAGCTGTAACAATAGCAGAGCGGTCCCCAACAGCTCGCACTGCATCTCAGGAAATGAGGGTTTTGCCCTTCCTCACATGCAGCTAATACTTCTGAATATTCCTAGATCACTACTCGTGTCCATACATAGAGGATGCTGGCAGGATATAGTCAACCTCTACCGTAGAAGGTTACAGAAGATTAGCCCTGTAGGTAATAGCTATATTTTTGGTCTGCTCAACATTATCTTGGGCAATTTGTCAGTGCGGAGATAAGCCCAAACGTGCTCCCCACAGACAGGGTGTGCTTCATCTTCCTTCCTGCATTATGACCTCTTTGGCGCCTTCCCTGCCCTTGCTGTTCACTATTAGGAATGGCTATCCTAAGCAGAGAGTTTTAGCATTTCCTGATCCCTCCACTCCTGCGGAAAAGCTCTGGCGTATTCTTCTCTCCACTGTATGACTTATTTGCTCCCCTTCCCTTAAAAAAAAGGCACCATGGATAAGACTTGGGGAAGAATAATACTTTGGTCCTGGCGAGACTCTCTGCTCCTTAATTTCAGCCATGTGGGGACAGTCTGTCCTTCAGGGGTAGGCAACTCCCAGCACAGATGCTGAATGGTGTCACCCCCCCCCCCAGGCCGTTTCACTCTGCTCCATTAGTGCTTTTGCTCTGCCTGGAAAGTAAGGGTGGGATGAGATAAGACTAAAGCTCTGCGACTTTCTTCGGACCTGGAGCAGTCATGTCATCAACCAGAGCTCCTTCTGACCCTGCCTCCCCTGAGTCCTGGTTTGTGCAGCTCCAGTGGTTGGTGTTGCCCTGTGCAGGTTCAGTGCCCTCAGACTGTGAGGTAAGTGTGGGGGTTTGCCAGGCCCAGATGTGCCGCTGTCACCCGAGCAGCAGAAGCCGTCCCCCTCAGGTGGCACTGTCTGTCCTGGCCAACGGGGCCAGCTGGAATGGTGATGGAGTCCTGCAAAAACCCTAACAAACAAACCCAAACCATATATACAATATATGTGACTAACTAGAACCTCCCCCCCCCTTTTTTCCACACCAGCGTCTTCATAGGTAGACACTACATGTTTTTCAACACGGTGGCCAAAAACGTTGCTTACCTCTGCTGGGTTTCCTCAGTGAGGAGGAAAGGTATAGCTCAGATTCAGGTGGGTAGCCATGCTGGTCTGAAGCCACAGAACAAAGTTCAAGACCAGTGGCACCTTTAAGAGCAACAAAGTTGAATTCTGGGTATAGGTTTTCATGCACATGAAAGCTTATACCCAGAATCCAACTTTGTTGGTCTTAAAGGTGCCACTGGACTCAAGCTTTCTTCTGTTGGATAGCTCAGGCTACCCCGATCTCATCAGATCTTGGAAGCTAAGCAGGGTTGGCCCTGGCTAGTCTTTCTAAGGGAGACCTCCAAGACATACCAGGTTATTATGATAGATCAAGATGGGTAGCCATGTTTGTCTGTAGCAGTAGAAAAGAGCAAGAGTCCCGCAGCACCTTAAAGACTGACTAAATTTGTGGCAGGGTATGACCTTTTGTGAGTCACTGCTCACTTCTTCAGATACAGCTAGAATGTATCTGAAGTTGTGACGTGGAGAAGACGAAGAGCTGGTTTTTATATCCTGCTTTTCTCTACCCTGAGGCAGCTCAAAGCAAGCTCACAATCATCTTCCCTTCCCCTCTCCGTCAACAGGCACTTTGTGAAGTAGGTGGGACTGAGAGAGTTCTGAGAGAACTGACTGGCCCATGGTCACCCAGCAGGCTTCCTGTGGAGGAGTGGGGGAATCAAACCTGGTCCTCCAGATTAGAGGCTGCCACTCTTAACCACTACACTACTGGAGGCAGGCAATGGCAACTCACCTCTGTTAGTCTCTTGCCTTGAAAACCCCAAGGGGTCACCAACACCATAAGTGGGCTGTGGCTTGACGGCAAAAAAAATGCTTAGACGTATTTGAGGAGATTAAGACCCAGTTAACGCCTGTTCTTTAAAAGGAGAGGGCATGCCTGAAAATGGCAGAGGGTCTGTTGCTAAATGGGTGTCACTGAAGGAGGAGTGAAGCTTCTGTGATGAAGAAATACTGGTGAGCTTTTATACATTTTCTGTTTATGCAACTCTCTTTCCTCACAGAAACACGCAGGAGATTAAATTTCCATTCAGTTCTTATTTTGTTACTTTAAAAAAAGAAGAAAGGTTTCCAACAGGGATACTAATGCGCTGTAAGCAATAGGAACAATACCAACAAAATGGAAGCTCCAGCACAGAGATAGGCCACCTACCACAGTACCAAGTCTTGACCCAGTTTTCAATTTGCAGCTTTCTCATGAGTCATGGGGCGTGTGAGCTCTGCTGGAGACAATTTCCAGGCAAGAAAGAAGCAGTACTCCTCCCTAATGAATGTTCTGTCAGTTCCCCAGGTGTGACAATTCACCCTTCCCAATATT
Source organism: Gekko japonicus (assembly GCF_001447785.1). Classification (NCBI taxonomy): domain Eukaryota; kingdom Metazoa; phylum Chordata; class Lepidosauria; order Squamata; family Gekkonidae; genus Gekko; species Gekko japonicus. The sequence goes on from NW_015161961.1 coordinate 325,188, forward strand.
CAAAGGACATTCTATAACAATGTTGAATTGCTACAATATATTCGCAGTGCAGGATATATGTAACAGTTAAGTTGTCAGTCCTGAATCATTCTTCTTCCAGCACATGGAATCGGTTTCATCTATTCCTTCTAACCATGTAAAGGGGGCTGCCAAGAATGTGTGTGTGGGGGGCATCTAAGGGTCTTGTTCAGTCTGCAGACTGGGTAGGTTGGGCCAGTTGCCCTTGGTGGGCAGTTATGCTGTGGCCCCATTACTGATGGGAGGCAAGAGCAGAGGTCATTTCGGGGGGGATCGCAGTTCCCCCGGGTGAGGTACGGGGGGCAGGGCACGTGTCGAAGCCCCGCCCCTGCTTCCCGCCACCCCGATTCCGGCCCTCATTCAGCCAGGAGGCAGGAGAAGAGGGAAGGTAAGTTGCTTCCTCCCTGCCTCTCCCCACCCCTGCCTGCCTGGGGCCAGGGAGGGCCTTCGCGGGGCTTCCTTGCACTCCCGCCAGCCTTGCAGGTCCACCGCCGGGCCCCTCATGGGGATGATGTCAGGGGGTGTGGCATATGCTAATGAGTTATGCTAATGAGTTCCCCTAGCTCTTTTTCTACGAAACAACCCCTGGGCAAGAGGGAAGCTGACTATGGGCCAATCTCTCTTTTCAGCCTAAATTACCTCACAGAGTTGTTATGAGGATAAAATGGAGGGACTGTGTCCATTGCCTTGAGATCCTGGGAAGAAGGGTGGGAACACAAGTACGGTGCACATAGAGAGAAGCAGTTAAGGAAGGTAGATTTTGTGCCCATACAGATAATGGAACACAGTTCAACAAAATTACTTTCTGTATAATAAATAATACTATCACTAGGTAATAATGCCACACTCATACATAAAAATACAATTTCTCATTTAATCAAAAGTACTTCATTTGAATAAAACAGAATGCAAAGATTAAAAAGTGAGTATTTTTTATTTGAAAATAAAACAATACTTAAATGTTAAGTGTATTTCAGCCAGTTCAGGCGATCCTATCATTAGGATCGAGTGGGGTGGGATGTGGGAGGGAGTGGTAATCAGTAACGGCATGATGTCTCTTCTGGGAAACACCAAAAGTGATGTCATGGCTGCCTAGGAATCACTGTAATTCTTGGCAATTCCTAGAGAGGACTGATGTCACTTCTTGAGTTTTGCCTGGAAGTGATATCAATCCTTTCTAGGAATTGCAAAAAAAACTCTATGGTTTTACCATAGAGTTTTTGCCAATTCCTAAAGAGACGTGACATCATTTTTGGTTTGTCCTGGAAATGTCATCACGTTGGCAGAGATTTGAACAATCTTTCTCTATCTCGCACTGGCTGCTGGAGTGCTGCCAGGCAAGGCCCTATGGAGCCAGGAGATCTCTCACCCCAGTGGGCACATGGCAACCCTACCTATCATACACTGTCTTTTAAAATGTATTGCTTTATAAATCCTTCCATAGGTAGGGCTTAAGGCTGAGAACAATCACAAATTGCAAAAGTATTCAGTAATATATATAAATGTAACAATTGTTGGCAGTTTCAACACTGGTGATATGCCCCAGGTTCAATGCTTTTGGAAAGCAGGCTTTCCCCTTGCTTTGCTACAGCATCATAGCACTTCTGTATACCACCCAGGTTTTCCTCCACTCTTCAGCAATCTCTCCCAAACGTGCTTTGCTGCATTGTTTTGGGGAAGATCACAGCAAAACCAGGCTGGCTGCTGTGTGGGCAAGGAGGTCTGGATTTTCCCAGTCTTGGCCACCTGGCAGCCATTTCCCCTGCCCCTGTTCTCAAGGTAGTGATCCCCCCCACATGCCACCATGGGGGCTTTTCTGAGGGTTTTTTAAAATTGGTATTTGGCTTATTGATATAATGGTGTATTAGTATGTTGATTACTGGTTTTAAAAAAAAACTTCTGAAAAAACCCCAAGGTGTGGAGTGGTGGTGGTGGTGGTAGAACAGCCACCATGGAGCCTGGGTTATCTGGAAGCCCGTTGCCACGGTACTGCAACGACATCTGCAGCAACAATGGGACTTCCAAAGGAAAGTGTTACAGTATGGTAACCGCCCGTTATGTAGACAAAAAACAAAGGATCATTCTGCATCAGGTCTATAGACCACAAGAATAAAATGTTGAGGCACAAAGCTAGTTCAGTATTGCATGGCTCAATGTATGGAAATGGATTTCAAGGGGTTTTTTTTTAGTAACATTACAGCAAGGCCTTTTTGTTACTTTTTAGTAAATACAAGTGATGGCAGGATTTTGACTCAGTACCATTTATCCCTTTGATGTTAAAAGTAATTAAAATTGCATTTTTCTAGGACAGCAGAGAGTCTTGTGGTACCTCAAAGATTAAGAAATAAACATGGCATAATCAGTCAAACTCACTTAATCAGATCCTAGCCTCGGTTGGCAGACAGACAGGCCAAAGGGAAGGGGAGTGTTCTTATAAAGGTAACAGAAAGCCCAGCAATTCAGGAGACGGGTGTATTAAATTGCTGTGGAGCACAAATCAAAGGAAGATCCAGTCAAAAGAGTAAATGATAAGATCACAATGGATTACTCCCAATCCAGCTACTTTTTTTTTTGCCTGAGGCTGCATTCAGACAGAACCCTTCTGTTCATGGCTTGAACTTGGCTTCTGCCAGTCACAATGCCCCATGAGGTGTGGTCAGTGTCTTGTCCAGCTTGTTGGAGGAAAGGCCAGAGCAGGGGGAGTATTAGATCAGATGTATTTGATAGTTAGATACAGTTAGGACTGGGGGGCAAAGCTCACTGGTAAAAGTATGAGTCAGTGTTGTGTAGCAGTGTGAATATCAGCATAGGATTGGGGAGATCCAGGTTCAAATCCCTAATCAGACATGAAGGTCACTGGGTGACTTTTTGGGCAGTCATTTTCTGTCAGTCTAACCTACTCTATAAGTTCAAGTGGGTAGCCGTGCTGGCCTGAAGCAGCTAAACAAAGTTGGAGTTCAGTGGCACTTTTAAAACCAACAAAGTATTATTCAAGGTATAAGTTTTCATGTGAAGTGTGCATGCACACAAAAGCATGCACACACCTTGAATAATACTTGCTGTTGTGGGTCAGCCAGGGCTCAGTGAGAGCGAGGACTCCTCAGGAGAAGAGGACTCCTCAGAAGATGAGGAACTCAGAGTAGCCAACTCTGAGTCAGCAGAAGCTGGCAAGCAGGAAGATGAACTGCAGACTTGTCAGGATTCACGGCCAACAGCTGGTGCAGAGCCACCAACACCCTCCAGCCCTGATTCAACAGGTGAAACTCGATTGATCATTTCCAGCCCTCCAGTATCAACCACACCCTTAGAGCACTGTAGACGGAGGCTACGAACAGAACTACAGGAGAGAAGACAAAGTGTATGCCTCCTGGCCCAATGCCAACTGCTTGAGTAGTTGCAGGGTTACTTCTGAGCAGCTGTCTCCAAGCATGACCGTTAAGCATATAGCTATATAATCAGCCAAGGGAGACTGTTAGATGTGGAAACAACAAGTTGAAATTCCTCTGATTCTGTGACCCACTGCATTGGATCCTGCCTCAACCCTGTGACCCTTCAGACGGCTTTCTGTCTTTGTCTTGCTCCTGAACCTGCTCATGAGTTACTCTTGGATTCTCAGACCCTGCTGTATGGACTGACCCTTGGACTAGACTCCTGACTCTGTGCATAACCTTGGACCATGATCTTAACTATGCTTCTTGACTTGGTGCTTTTGCCTTACTTTCTCTGTGCTCTGACAGCATGTCGTATGCTGTTCCTGGTCTGGCTTCTGCCACTTTGTTGTTCTTAAAGGTGCCACTGGACTCAAACTTTGTTTAGCTACTTTATAGGATTTGTTATGAATGGAGGAGTGGAAAACCATGTGGGCTTTGCTGACCTCCTTGGCAGAAGAGGATAAAAATGGAAGGGACAGCTGTGACTTGAAGTTTCATACCTCCTCACTAGAGAAATCTGCACTGGAGTCTGCTGGGTCCCCTGAGACCATCTCAACCAAGTGTTAGGAACTGTTTGGGGGCAATCTGGAGAAGATCAGCCAAGGTAGGTCTTTTTGCACATACAGGACAGCCTCCCCTTCTGTACTAGCAGCAGTCTGACTAGTAGCAGCTAGCTGCCTGGCTTTTGTAGCCAAGGCTGCTATCAGCAGCCTTGAATTGCTTTTGAATCATGTCTGTGGTTTTCCAGTTGTCTTTTGGCAGAGGGAAAGAACATGACTTCTCACAAGATGAGGAAAAAAAAATATTTGTTGAATGAACTGTGATTTGTTCTCTCACACATTCTCTAACCTCCCCACCTGTGTTTAGGAGTAATTGAATGTGTGAGAGGAACATTTGGAAATGCTTTTGGGCTGATGGCAGCAGTAAGCTCCCCAGTCACCTGGGGCTGTGCCAAGCAGTATTCCAGTTCTCAGAAAAATAGGTATTGTTAGTCATCACTTGAGGGCCTCTGGGCTGAAAGATTAATAGGGTTTTTCCCCTCCTCTTGGCAAAGCTAACAGTCAGGCTTGAGACAACAGCAAAATGAGTACATGTACTTTCATGGGTAACTGACCTGGTTTGAACCGAGCAAGAGCAGTTATGCAGAGTAACTACATTTTCAAAGCCGTTCTTTGGAGGTGGTCCATGGCTGGCAGGATGCCCAGAGCTGTACACAAACAGCCAGCTTTACAGAAGGGGAAGAAGGACACCGATTAGTCCCCTGTGTTCAGTGGAATTAGGTAAGTACTACTAGATTCAACAGGAAACCTTAATATCTGGTGCCTGATCCAGCAAAGGAGATCCATGCACAAAAATGGATAGGGGTGCTCATCTCAATGCTCACCTGGTTCAGGTGTTAATATGATGGATGTGTCTGATTTGTGTGCCTGCTCTGTGCAGCGCACTTGGATCTAGACAAAGTCCCACACTTGCTAGGAGATGACTGGGGAGTTTTGATGAAGTCTGTCTGGAGGCATGCAGCCTCCTGCAGTGCTTAACTCAGGATTTCTAAACCTAGGCTGGACTCCAATGTACAAAGTGGGATAAGGCAGGCATTTGCAGAGAAGTGGACAAGTAAGATAAGGTCCGCCAAACTGCCACCACTGAACATCTGCCATAGTAGCCATTGAACATCTTGCTCGAAGATTTATCCGTCTCAGTATTCCATCTGTAAAATGGGAATAACAGTATCCAGCCTAGCAAAGCCATGGCCAAAATGAAGTCAAAGTTTATAAAGCACTTTTGCCTTTTAAAGTAGCAATACTTTGTTTTGCAAAGAATAAAGAACAACATATTTTAAAAATCCCGAGGGTTCAATCCTATCTAGAGTTATTCCAGTCTAAGTCTTCTAACGTCATAGATTTAGTTCACTGGGCTGGGACCATGGCTTAATGATAGAGCAAAAGTCCCAGGTATGCAAAGATCCCAAGTTCAATACCTAACGTCTCCAGTTAAAAGGATCAGGTAGAACGTTATTTGACAGACTTCTGCCTGAAACTCTGGAGAAATGCTGTTATTTATAATAGACACTAATGACCTTGATAGACCAATGATCTATTTAGTATAAGGTAATTTCATGTGACTGGAGTAATTCTATATGGGGTTGCACTGCAAGTCCTTTAAGAAGTCTCCTCAGCAACTTTATGCTCAGGATGTCTGCTTCCCCTGATCAAAGAACAGAAATATTCACCACATGAAAATGTGAAACGCTCCTTTCTATGTCAAAGAGGCTGTAGTTGGGATGGGGTTGTGGCTCAGTGGCTGAGCATCTGCTTTCACATGCAGAGGGTCCCAGGATCAATCCCTGGGATTTGTAGTTAAGGATCTCAAGGAAGGGGGAAGACCTTTCTCTGCCTGATACCCGGAGAGCCACTGACAGAGTAGATAATGCCAAGGGGGACGACTGGTGGGCTGATGCAGTAGAAGGCAGCTTATGTTCACGTCATCATCATCAGAAGAAGAGTTGGATTTATACCCCACCCTTCACTCGACATCTCAGAGTGTCTTACAATTGCCTTCCCTTCCTCTTCCCACAACAGACACCCTGTGAGGTAGGTGGGGCGGAGAGAGTTCTGAAAGAATTGTGACTGGCCCAAGGTCACCCAGCAGGCTTCAGGTGGATGAGTGGGGGAATCAAACCCGGTTCTCCCAGATTAGAATCCACCACTCTTAACCACTACACCAAACTGAAGTAGCTGTCAACGTGAATGTGGTTTCTGACGGCAGTCAATCCAACAGGGGTTCCCTTAGGACACAGCTGATAATAATTTGGAGTAAATGTTAATTTTCCTTTGATTGCCTACATTTGACTCCCTCAGCAGAAAATTGGCTTCTGGGGAAATACTTTGAATTAAATCTCATGAGGCTGAATTCAAACGTGCTTTTCAGCTTTACTTTCAACTGCCGGTGTGCACAAGAGAGAAATAGTTCTAAAATATGCTGTTTTTGATGTGCGAAAAACAGAAAGGCAGTTCTCAGTGTCCTTTGTGTCAGGCTTCTGCCTCAAGAGGTGGCCTTGGAGGAAGGTTACAGTTGAATGTCAGCCTTCCTTCCATGTGTGATTTCGGTCTATGAAATGCTGAAGGACAGTTTTATATCTTCAGCCATTTTTTTTTTTTTGCTGTCAGTACAACGCAAGCACATAGCCCTGCTTCTAGACCCGCAGAACAGCAATACCACTGATAAACGTAAGGACAACATGAAGATACCCAACTGTATTGATCTGCAGAGTGCACTGTTTGGGCAGGCATGGGAAATTGAGCCATTCCCACCTCCACCCCAATTTATTCCAGCTATTTTGAAACCTTATCAAAGGCAGAGACAGTGAGACAACTTTTAGGTGGCTGCTTGCCAGTATCACTAATCAGGATTTTAATTGGGCTTCCCCCCCTTTATTTTGTGGCTTCATTTAAGTTCAATTAACTGTGTACAAAGCAAACATACTGCTTCATAAAGAAATATGATCATGCTTTCTCCTAATTATATTGAATTTACATGCATCTCCCTTTCCTGAAGGAAATGTCACATACGAGCTTGATATGCTGACTTTTTTAATTTACTCAGACATCTGTTTGATGTGCTGTAATGAACAGGAAAATGCCTTTAGCAAATATGGATCTGTAGATTTTTTTT
>NW_015161961.1:332718-334763 GCF_001447785.1 Gekko japonicus
AAAGACTCGTTACAATAAAATCACATTAAAATAATAAAAACAATAAAATTGGTAGCAGCAATATAAATCTGTTGGGGCCACAAGGTGGAATCGGATGGGCCCTTTCAGCAGGCTGGGAACTAACGCAGGGAGGCCAACTGAGGTGGACGCCCACCGCCTCAACCGAAGACCTGGTGGAACAGCTCTGTTTTGCAGACCCTGCGGAATGATAAAAGGTCCCGCAGGGCCCTGATCTCCAGTGGAAGCTGATTCCACCAGGCCGGGGCCAGGGCAGAAAAAACCCTGGCCCTGGTCAAGGCTAAACAGGTGTCCTTTGGGCCAGGAGTAATCAGTAAATGTTGGTCCTGTGAGTGCAAGGCTCTTCGGGGCACATATGGGAAGAGGTGGTCCTTCAGATATGACAGTCCCAGGCAGTGTTCCCTCTAAGCTGAGTTAGTGTGAGCTAGCTCACCGTTTTTTTAGCCTCCGGCTCACACATTTTTGTCTTAGCTCAGGAAGGAGGGCTCCAGATCAAACTAATTTATGCAGTAGCCAAATTGCTCACTCACAAATTTAATGCCAGTAGCTCACAAAGCATAATTTTTGCTCACAAGACTCCACATCTTAGAGGGAACATTGGTCCCAGGCCATGTAAGGCTTTGAAGGTTAGTACCAACACCTTGAAATGGACCCGGTACTCAACTGGTAGCTTCCAGCACAATACTGGCCGAATGCATGCCTGCATAGGTGATGCAGTCAGCAGGCATGCTGCCGCATTCTGGACAACTTGGAGTTTCCAGATCAGTCTCGGGGGCAAGCCCGCATAAAGCAAGTTACAGTAATCAAGCCTGGAAGTGACCATTGTATGGGTCACTGTAGCCTAGTCCTGGGGGGAGAGGTAAGGGGCCAATTGCCTGATCTGCGGGAGATGGAAAAAGGCAGACCTGGCAACTGCAATGACCCGGGCCTTCATAGAAAGTGAGGCATCCAGGATCCCACCCCAGGCTCCTCGCCTTCTGGGCCAGTGCATGTGGCACACCATCCAGGGTGGGCAGCCCAATCTCTATCCTAACTCCACCCCCCCTCCCCAACTCAGTTACAGGACCTCCATCTTCATTGGATTGAGTTTCAACCGGCAAAAAGGCAGACTTGGCAACTGCAGTGACCCGGGCCTTCATAGAAAGTGGGGCATCCAGGATCCCACCCCAGGCTCCTCACCTTCTGGGCCAGTGCATGTGGCACACCATCCAGGGTGGGCAGCCCAATCTCTGTCCTAACTCCTGGCGAGAGGATCGCCCCCTGCGGCACACCCCATTCAAGTGGGTGTTGCAGGGAGATCCTCTCGTCAAGCGCCACCCTCTGTCCCCGACTGCGGAGAAAGGAGGAAAACCACTGAAGGGCAGTCCCCCGAACCTCAATGTCGGCGAAGTGGTAGATCATAAGATCCGAGTCGACTGTGTCGAACGCTGCCGTCAGATCTAACAATAACAGCAGTGTACCACCACAATAGATGTCAACTGCATTTAAAGACAATGCAGGGGGGAAATCTCCAATTGTACGAACAGGGGACCACTAATCTTAATGGAGGTGCAAGCTCTCCTTTTGCAACTGTGTTTACAACAGGAGTGGGCATGCACAAATGCAGGAGAGAAGTCTTGCCAAATTCCCCACTGCTCTACACACAAGTCAGAAGAGTGAAGCTTACAAGACTGAGAAGGATACGAGCACTGCAGGTCTCGGGCTTTCCAGATCCCTTGCTCAAGAACTCATTTTCCATGCTGTAAAGTAATGCAAATCAAGGAAGCCTTGGGTTACATGTCAAAGTCAAAGGTGTTCCCCCCCCCCTGCGTAATTAACGACATAAAACCACACCAAACCAGATTAAGCATTATTGGTTCACCTTTGCTTTTAGGAGGCGAGGTTTTCCAGAAGCTCTGGTAACAAAAGGATTGTGCACATGTCTCATTATAAGCAGGGCTTTTTTTTGTAGAAAAAGCCCAGCATGAACTCATTAGCATAATAGGCCACACCCAACAGCTGAAACTCGTTAGGAGATTAGGCCACAC
>NW_015161961.1:334818-337600 GCF_001447785.1 Gekko japonicus
ACACACAAGTCAGAAGAGTGAAGCTTACAAGACTGAGAAGGATACGAGCACTGCAGGTCTCGGGCTTTCCAGATCCCTTGCTCAAGAACTCATTTTCCATGCTGTAAAGTAATGCAAATCAAGGAAGCCTTGGGTTACATGTCAAAGTCAAAGGTGTTCCCCCCCCCCTGCGTAATTAACGACATAAAACCACACCAAACCAGATTAAGCATTATTGGTTCACCTTTGCTTTTAGGAGGCGAGGTTTTCCAGAAGCTCTGGTAACAAAAGGATTGTGCACATGTCTCATTATAAGCAGGGCTTTTTTTTGTAGAAAAAGCCCAGCATGAACTCATTAGCATAATAGGCCACACCCAACAGCTGAAACTCGTTAGCATATTAGGCCATACCCTGACACCACAGCTAATTAGCATATTAGGCCGCAGCCCCGTGTTGCCAGAAGTGTGTTCATCCAGCCACACCCACCTTTTGCTTCTTATTCTGTTTACTTTGTTTGTTGTCAAAACCCAGGGCTTTGTAGTGGGGACTCCTTTGCATGTTAGGCCACACACGCCTACTGTAGCCAATCCTAATGAGTTTCTGCTGTTGGGCGTGGCCTATTATGCTAATAAGTTCCTGCTGGGTGTGGCCAACTCGGGAGCCAGCCAGAACTCCGTTCCTGTGTGTTCCTGCCCCAAAATAGCCCTGCTTATAAGTAAGCCTTTCTAATTATATTCAATAGGATTCATTCTCAAGCGTGAGTGTATCGGATCACAGCCTGAAATCAGATTTGTTTTCTTTGGTGGTGGTGGTGGAGGAAAGTGCCGTCAAGTCATAGCTGACTTATGCCGACCTCGTAGGGTTTTCAAGGCAAGAGACGTCCAGAGGTGGTTTTGCCCTTTCCTGGCTCTGCATAGTGACCCTGGACTTCCCTGGTGGTCTCCCATCAAAATACTAACCAGAGATGCTGCTGCTTAGCTTCTGAGATCTGATGAGACTGGACTAGCCTGTGCCATCCAAGTCAGGGCAAGTTTATATTGGGGAGGAGGGAGACACTTAAGACTTTTTTCTTTAAGTGTATGTTATGTTCAACAGCCAAGCTGTTTAAAAGAGTTACCTTCTGTCACTCTTCTTCAGAGCCAGGAAAAAAGCTCAAGGCAAGGGCCATATTTATCCCCGCTCATGCAAAGAAAGAAGCTTTTCCTACCATTCTACACCAAGATTTCATTATAACAAAGTTAGAGTCCATAAAAGTTTATTGTTCTTCAAGGTGCCACTGGACCCTCGCTTTGTTCTATTCCTTCAGACCAACACGGCTGCTCACCTTGATCTAAGATTTCATTATGAGTGAGACACATACCCGTGGGAATCCTCGTCTCCAGGATTTCCCCTCTTATTGACAACAATTTGTTTAACCTTTTCCTCCCGCTGCATTGCAAGTGGCAGGGCCTAATGTCCCAAGAGAAAGGAGTGTGCGTAAAATAAACAAACAATCCTGGATTCAGGGCATTGTTTAGGCCTGGCTCCAAAGTGAGAAGAAAACAGAGGCTCTAAAGAGACAGTGGCCTAGTTTGTCAGGTCCCTAGTAGTAAGGTTGTTAGATCCACCCCACCCCACCCCAGCCACCAGCAGGGGATGAGGGGGGTTGCAAGATCCAAGTTGGGAAATTCCTAGAGATTTTCTCCAGGGGAAGTGGTCTCTATAGCCTGGAGATGAGCTGTAATTCCAGGGGATCCCCAGGTCCCAGCTGGAAGTTGGCAGCCCTATTCAATAGTAGCCATAATATTTCACTATCTGAAAGTGTTTCTGACTGGTGAATTTTTTCTTCCCCTCCCAGGGAACAAAGAAAAATTGAAAGGCCTTGTTAGTTATGAAGTACTGAGACTGCTGCATGTAGAAGTGATTTTAGCTCATACTTTATTAGGTACAGGATAACTTGAGATGCTTAGTCTGGCCCGAGGCCGGCTTATATCCACATAGCAAACCACACCCCAAACACAAACCCACAACCGTGATAGGCTATTTACAGTGTCCCCCAGTCCCATAGGTCCGTCCTTGGCTCATAGCCGTCCGATAGGTGTGTGCTAGGATCCGTTTGGGCTACTGTCTTTGGAAGCGAAGCTTGGGGCCTTCGCATGGCCACGAGTTCAGCATGACCACGTGCGCAGTCTCGCTGGGTACACAACATTAGTGGATTCTTGCAGATCAATAGACCAGTTAGGAGCTCAGAGGGTGTCATAAGGACAGTTCCCTGACTGGCGAACTAGCATCCTGATGTGAATGGGCCTGGTTTAAAGGGAGAAAATACCCCCCCTCCCCGGTAGACTTGCTTGCAGTGCTGAGTTAACCAAAGACAAAATGGAGACTGACTTACCGTAGCTTGACAGTGTGCCAGCGCCCTGGAGGTCAGTGTGGAGGCAAGCAGCGGACAATCTGAACTGGTGAGGCACTGCCTCATTTGCTCTAGTGGACCGACCTCCAATGTAGGGCTTGCTAAAATGCAAGGTAAGGAGAGGCTGAAAATTAGACCGGTTCCTTTTTGGGACGTACACGGTGATAAGAGTTTTCAGAGTTTAAACAGTATAAAGATTGCTCAGATTTTGTATTTAACGTAAAAACTTCAATTATATTGATGTCTCTGGAGTCTCTCACCTTGAGAGGTTTCAGCTGTGGGATGCAGGACTCAGAGGGCTCCAAGGCTGAAAAGAGACAAGATCTGACTGAGCTTGTTTATCTCTCCCCCCCACACACTGAGTAGCTGCTCGAGGCTCCACCCTCTCTGAGGAATTCAGATCTTTAAAGA
>NW_015161961.1:337957-355992 GCF_001447785.1 Gekko japonicus
GGCCCTCCCTGGCCCCAGGCAGGCAGGGGTGGGGAGAGACAGGGAGGAAGCAACTTACCCTCCCTCTTCTCCTGCCTCCTCCTGGCTGAATGAGGGCCGGAAGCGGGGCGGCCGGAAGCGGGGGGCGGGCCTTCGTCATGTGCCCCGCCTCCCGTACCTCACCCGAGGGAACTGCGATCCCCCGCGATCCCCCCCCCCGAAATGACCTCTGATGACGGGTCCTCTTGGAGTTCCAGTGCAGGGGTTTTCAGCTCAAGCAGTTCTGGCTTGAGGGATCCATCCCATGGTATTGTGGCTACTATGTAAGCACAGAGACCCTCTTCTCTCACTGAGGGGTGGTTTTGACACAAGCACGCTTCATTTAATAGCCACCAAGATCTCGCATGCCAGGCAGTTTGGTCAAAATGTACACAAAATGGATGTCAGGCTTGCAGGCCTCACAGACATGTCTGGGCGGTGATTCTGGAAGGTATAATGTCAAGGTGTCTGACCCTGCTGCGACCTCTTCCCCACCATAAGGTATGCAAAAGTGCACAACAATAGGCTTCCAAAGGCAGGCTACCTCACCCCAGAACTAACCCCCATCCATCTGGACTTAATCTCATCAATATCATAAACCCATCTCCCCTTCCCACATTTACCTTACAATAGCCCCACACCTAACACTGACAGCTTTCCCATCCAATACAATGAACAGGCCAACAAGAAGTGCTCTGTTTTTTGAATAGTTTACCATTATCTACCATAGCTTCACCCAAATCATTGTTGCACCTCAGGTAAACCTATTCAGACCTCTCCCACATCTTTGTCCATCTTGTGGGAGACACATTAAGATATTGTGGTGGGGCGATGGTGTCACTCCACCTCAGGGAGAATTTTTGCTATAACTGGGCTCCCCAGAGACCCAGTTGTGTGTGTTATCCTGGATCCAGAGCTCACACCCCAAACACAGGTCATTTTGTCCTTGCTCTTCCACGGACTTCGTCCTTCTAGATAGGTAAATATCATCCGCCCTAATCTTTATCCCCACTACCTCCTTTTACCTTTGTTAGCCTTGTATGTGTGTTTCCCTGTGTGCTCTTGTGTGTGTTTTGCTCTTCAACTCTTTTTAAATAAAATCCTTTCTATTTAATTAAGACTGGTTTATTTCGAGAGTTCTCAAGAGAAAAAATCCCCATAAATGGTGGAGATCTAGCTTGTTAACCCCCCTTGCAAGCTCTGTCTCCTTTGCCAGTTCCCCCAATTAAAAGGAGACTGTCCCTTTGGGTAACAACTAGGCCCTGAATTAAATTCCATAGTCCAACCTGAAAGGATAACAGACCTCTCTGGAACTCTCTTCGCAGTCTTCCTCTGCAGGACCATAGATGTCTTCTGAGCTTGCACTTCCTATGAGTTCCAAGGTAATTGTGACTATTCAGATATGGAGTTACCCTCAGTGCAGTGAACAGAGGAGACTGTTTTCACTGGAAGATCCATGTGAGTGTTGGAACTCCTGTGGAGCTTTGCATCAGGGCCACTCTGAAAAAGAAGAAGGAAAAAAAATCAAAGAAACATACACAGAACTAAACTGAATGAAATCAACAAGCTACCTCTGTTAGTAAGCTGAAGCTGGGTTGGCTTTAGGGTTATGGGAGTGGGAAGAAGTACTGTACTGTTTTCTAAAGCTGGCGTTTCTCTTTTCCTCTCTTTTAAAAATGTTCTTGCAAGATAACTTGGGTGTTGACGTTGTGCTGGATGCACACATTGAAAGACACAGAGTAGGTTGAGGTGATATTTTGTTATCACTCCTTGCTGGAGGAGACACTTATGTTTAGAACAAGTAAACTTTGCGAGGCTCAGTCTCCCTTTCCCCGACAACCCATTAACTGGGGGATGGTGTAGGAAGGTTTGGCATGTTTTGTTAATGAGTAAGCTTACTGCTACTGAACAGTTACATCTTGTACTTTGCATACACTGGGGGGGGATGGGACTGGCGACTATTTGTAGGTTTTTGAAATGAAAATCATCATAAAGAAGGCATAGGATCACAAACGTGGTCCATTCTTTAATGCAGGTTATTTATTTAAAATTCCGGGAAAATACTGTAACCATTACTTGTACAAACTCTAATATATCAATTGTATAAAAATATTCCAGAATGTAAACAACCATTCCTCTTTAGGTAAAGGTGGGAGAGCACGCTGCAAAAGAATTAGGGGAGATTTAAAAAATGGCTGGTTTTACATGTTTTTTTGGTTAAAAAAATCAGCCTCAATTTATTTATTTATTTAAATTTATAACCCGCCCTCCCTGTGAACTCAGATCAAATATAGATACACACACATTATATACATATTTTATAGACAGATATAATTTCCATCCACTCATTCACTTCCTGGGGCAATAATAACCAATGGGAAGAAGCTCTTCCCTGGAGGCAGTCATGTGCCAGGGTCGTGAGTTTTTTGCCAACTCCTAGTAGGAGGGGCTTAGTCTCTCAGACCAGACCAGCAGCCATGCCGCTCCCATGGCTATAAAACCATACTAACAACAACAGCTAATGAAAAGTTACCAGATGTCCTCTTTTTAGAGGGCATGTCCTCTTTTGGGGTTGGACGGTCAGGAATATTCCTAGTTAGCAGCAAGTATCACAGCTCAAGTAGCAGAGGTATTTAAAATGAGATTTGTCATAGTGATGATCACTTGTTTGAAGTAGTCAGTTGGGAAATATGTCCTCTTTTTTACTTTTCAAAATATGGTAACCCTAGCTTATGATTACAATGAACGCAGTAAGAGAAGAGGATAGACAGGAAGAGACTGTGCTCCAGTATTCTCCCTCTGGGGCTCTGGCAGGAGGGACAGAGGGACTGCCTCACCCTATAGGACCACAGGGAAAGGAACTTCACCGTAGATATACAAACTTTCAATTCTCCAGTGATCCAGGGTGGGGCAGCCAACTTGATACCTCACCTGTCAGATGCTTGTTAGAGGACACTCTTCTCAAAAGAGGCCTCTGCATATATGACAGTGCTGCGTGAAAGTATGCAATGAGTTCCATGTAGCTGCCAGCAGACCACCTCTAAGGAAGGAAATGCCCTGTGGAGGTAAGCTGTCTCCCTAAAGGAATGAGCCATAAGCCCCACTGGGGCTTCCAAGCCCCAAGCTTTATAGGGACAGAGCAATACAGCCCTGGACCTCTCTTCCCAGGGAAGAAACCACAATCCTGGAACCCACAGGGGACTTTCTGAAAGAGACAAAATGAGAGTCAGGTTTCCTCGTGGACTTAGTTCTATCAATATAAAAACTCAGGGCCTTCTTAATAGCCAGGCAATGCCACTCCCTTTCTTGTGGATGCTTGGGATTAGGGCAAAAGAATCCCTTCTGATTTGTGAAAACAGCATTTGACTTTGGAATAAAGGCGAGGTACCTCCTCGAGACCAATAGTGGTTGAGTGCTCCCTTCATGAAATGTGGATGCACTCACTGAATCTTTATAAAATGGAGTTTAATGCTGTTTCTTTCTATTACTAGAGTCTTGCCGCTCATGGACCTTTTTCTTAATGTTCTTTGATAGAAGTACCATCTCAGTCTCTTGGTGTCTCTTCTCCTTGCTCATTTCCCCAGCCATCACATTCAGCACCACCACTTCCCTCTCCCTGCTGCCTTCAAAATCCACTGCAGTCCCACGGCTTCTCTCTCTCTCTCTCTCCTGCCCAGTGATTAAAGGCAAGTACTGCCAAAGCGCTGGAGGGAAAATACTTCTCCTAGAACGTGCACATCATCTCAGATCGCTCAGTCTTTCTTGGCATGCAAAGCAAACCAGCCTAAAAACCTCTAAAGGCGATCATGGGAACTCAAAGTTTGTTACTTCTCCTTAAAACCAAAATAGAAGCCTTTGAACAAAAATAACCTTGTACTCTCTCTTGCTCTCATTCTTTTGCCTTCAAGCATTCTAACTGACACCCTGAGGCCAGTTACTTGGGATAATTGTGGACATTCCTATGTGTGCATCCACATGGAGGTTTTTCTCTACCTTGCCTTCCTAACTGCAGCGTTTGTTTATTTGTGTTTGGCGCATCCACCGTATGTTTTCCTCTAATTGTTCACTTTCCAGGCTTTTCCCATTGTCGGTACATTCTTTCTCAAACCTCATTTGGTATGATCTTTCCAGGGGAAGAAATGCAGTCCAAGCATGTTGGCAAGACATCTGGATAGGAAGATGCACAGTTTCAAAGGTCCTGACAATATTGGCCCTATTGCCTCTAAAATGGAGGAAGGAAGAACCATTTAGGCAATTTAAAGCTCCTTGAAGGAAGGGTACAATCAAAATGTCATAGACAGATTTTTAACTCTATAGGGTTCTAGCAAACGTCTGACCTCCAATTATTTTTTGTTCCCCCAAGATTCAGGCTGATAAATATTTGCATTTTACAACATTTATGTATCACTTTTCTTCCCTCACAGGGGCCACCAAGGCTGCCATTTTAAAACCATAGGCCAACCTGAACCTGGGTATTTGGTAGGACTAGCCATTATTCTACTGGGTAGCACCTGGGGTGCCCTGACCTGCATGGCCCAGGCTAGCCTGACCTCGTCAGATCTTGGAAGCTAAGCAGGGTTGGCCCTGGTCAGTATTTGGATGGGTGACCTCCAAGGAATACCAGGGTTATGATGTGGAAGCAAGCAATGGCAAACTACCTCGGGACGTTTCTTGCCTTGTAAACCCCACGGGGTCACCATAAGTCAGTTGTGACTCGATGGCAAAACAACAGTAGCCCGTAGTTTCAGATTCAACAGCACCAGTCTTTCCACTCTGCTAGCAAGGCAATGCAAACGCTGATGCTAAATCCCCATATTGCTGCAGTACGTATCCCTGTGAACATGTGTTAGCCCATTAAGCAAAGGCTTCCCCCTTCCATGTCACACAGATCAGCAGCTGAGCCAGCTCTGTAAATGCAGAATTGCTAAGCTTTCTCCTCTGCATCAGGAGGAGATGATCTCGTATCTCTGCACAAGCTACCTAGGGAGAAAGAGAGAGGGTATGCAAACATAGCAGAATTCACAAATTGGCTTCTGAGTGGCAGAATTAATTGATTGTCTCTAGCATCTTTCATCTGACAGCGATATACATAAATTAAACGCACTGTGCTCTTGTCGCTTCTAATGTCTCCTACTGCCAGCTCAACTACCAGACAGCTAAGAGTTTCTAGGATTGTGTTTGGCTGCTAGGATGTATTTGTAAATAGCTCTGCAGGAGCTTAAATCCTTCTTGCATAGAGAGATGCTAAAAGAGCTGGCTTCCTTCTGCTGCGGTCCTCAGACTGCTCTCCTGGCTCAAGCCCAGTTCACTTTTGTGACCTTTTAAAACTAGCAAAGTGCTTTAAAGATCACCGTGTAATAGAAACGACATTGATCTTAGCCTTTTGAGTTCTGCAGAACGCTTGTATATTAGCTACGATTATGCTTGCTTGGGTCTTAATGGTGGCATTAAAGATCAGATCTTGACAGCTGTTGGTCATGCCAAATAACACAAGGACTCTGGGAATAAAGCAGTGATTTTTTTTGGTGAATGGTCAGCACCATGTGGGATGAAGGCATTCCACAGCTGCAACTATTGACTCTCCTGTAAGTCTGAGCATCATCACATGAAAAGATATTTGGCTTTTGGCGGATAATAAGGTTACTTTATTCTTTGGTTACACTGAAATCTTATGATCCTTTGGAAATAACCCAAAGAATGCACTATGCCCAAAATAGTTCAAGAGCTCGTTGGGTGCATTCTACACCAAGCAATCAAATGGATGCTTGCAGTTTCCTGCAGCAAAATGTTTGTTTCATGGGGCTGAATCTTCCTGGGGCAAACTGTGGAGGAACAAGACTAAAATAATTGATTTGGCATAAGTGTGAAAATGGCATGTAGGATCAGAAGATATGAATATGAAAACGTGTATTAGGAGTGGAACAAAACAGAAACATAAAATGCACAAGATGCAAAGGCACAGCAACATAGAAGATGGAAGAGAGCCAGGAGAGAGAATGATGGGAATCAAGCTGTGAAAGTATAAAAGAGTAAAGCAAGGTCTTGTTGGGAGGAGATATTTTGTTAAAGAACATATTTAAATGTTGAAAACAACCAGTTTCTGTGGTGGTTTCGACCAAAAAATGCAGAAGAGATAAAGGAATTCGTCTACTTATAAGAATTAATCCATTTATGTATTTACTTATTTATTCATTTTAAGATGTTTATTCTGCCAAAGAGATTTTCCAGACTGCTAACAACCCAACTAAGATATTCTTATGTGCTCTCTGTGTGGTGAGAAGTTCCAAGGGCCGCTCTTCTAGGGTTGGTTTTCATGGAGGACAGCGCAATTAAGACTTACGGTGTTTCTTTTGTATTTGTTTTAGTTGCTCACATATGGGTATGGGACAGATGGAGGCACATGGGAACTGCCGGAGAGCAACAGATCCACTGCTACCCCACATCAGGCCTCCAAAGAGAGGGGATTTGCACCCCAAGGCGCTTCAGCCAACTCACAGCAGTATCTGTCTGCCCCATTTCTGTTTCCTCCATACTCAAACTACTCAATCCCCTGCCTCCCCTCAGCTAGAAAGGGTCACCTCCCTTCAAAGTAGGACCAGTACTTGAACAGAACCTTTGAGGAACCATCTCCTGCGCTTGTGGCCTATTGACCAAACACACAGTCCTTAAGGAACATTAACATTCTTTTGTTAGAGGTGCCAGTCACCTTTGACTAAACCCATAACACCATATATAAATGTAATAAAGCAACGGAAACATTAAACATTACAGTTAAGACCAGCCAAACCAAGCCTATGCAACTGAATAAGTTTCAAAAAATCTTCAAGATATAAGAGGTGATTTGTGAACTGAGCAATCGGCTGGGAAAGGACTTCAGTTATTTTGTTTGTTTGTGCTCTCGGCGCCAGCTCATAACAGTCTTCATTTGTTCCATATATGGTATGTGAGGGGTCCTGATGATCTCCAAGCAGGCATTCATGTGATGCATCAAGCAGGTTGTTGGCAGAGTTTAGTTATGCAGTAAAATGGAGCACAAGCTGTTTAAAGAATCAAGTTGTTTTATTAAGAAGAGAACAAACTTTATAAGAAAGAGGAGAGAGAAAGAGACGTCTAACTGTCTAACTCGCTAGGAGGGAGTCAGTAATGATGAGATCTCAGAGGTCCGGGTATCGGCGTTCGCCATGGCGGTCGCTTTCTTCCGTAGCTCCGGGAGACGGCTGTCAGAGCCCACGTTTGGGAGGAGGCGTAACTGTGTGTGCCACCCCTGGAGCCCTCGCATTGGGCTCCCAGCCATGGGGCGCTACAGAGCCCTTCCCCCGGCAACCCTGCCGGTGAAGGGGGGCTACTCCATGCCCTGAAGGTCCCGCTGTGGAGCGTCCTGAATGGGAACTAGATATCGCACACCGGAGCAAGCGTTTGGTGGCCAAGCAAATTGAAAACAAAGGCGGACTTATCGTTGAAATGTGAGTTAATGTCTAAGCAAGAAACACCGAAGAACTAGCCGAAAACCTCCCCTTTGAAAGCGAGGGGGGGAGGCTAAGAAAAACTAAGCGAAGTTTGAGCTACTAGGAAAAGGGGAGTGGGCTAATGAAGCAAGACGGATTGAAATAAAGAGCATTTAAGAACTTACCAGGCAGATTTAAGAGTACCAGAGACTGTGATAACTTTTATAAAAAGTAAACAATTCCCAAACATGGCGCCCACGAGGAAGGATGAGAAAGACAAGCAAGTGAAACCTAAGCTTCTTGCCGAAACTACCAGACCAGCGAGTTCTGTGTCTAGACAGGACACAACTTTTGTTGTTGTTCAGTCGCACAGTCGAGTCCAACTCTTCGCGACCCCATGGACAAGATCTCGCCAGGCCCTCCTGTTTTCCGCCGTCCTCTGAAGTTTGCTCAATTTCATGTTCATTGCATCTATGACACTGTCTAACCATCTCATCCTTTGCCGTCCCCATCTTCTTTGACCTTCAATCTTTCCCAGCATCAGGGTCTTCTCCAGTGAGTGCTCCCTTCTCATTTGGTGGCCAAAGTATTTGAGCTTCAGTTTCATTATCTGGCCTTCCAGGGAACAGTCAGGGTTGATTTCTTGACACAACTACAGAGCTGCAAAAGATGTTGACTGAAGCTTTGCGCCCTCTGCTGGAACAAGTCACGGCATTGTATCACAAGTTTGATGCACAGCAAACCCAACTAACTGTGATAGCTAAAAAAACAGATAAAACTGAGCAAGAACTGAAAGAAGTGGATGCCAACACCAAGAAGCTTAAAAAACAACTGCAGGTGATGGAGAAAAAGAGACAAATGGAGGAGTCTCATTTGTTACAGCTACAAATGGAAAGAGCAAGCTATGTTCTAAGACTTCAAGGTGTTCTGGAAGAGAAGGGGGAGAGTCTGAAGCAGATTATGAGCGAGGCTTTAGGTCCTATGGCAGATATAAAAGCAGACATACTTCAAAGCAAAATTGATACGATCTATAGGTCGTATTCAGATTTTACAAGAAAGAATAATCTGCCAGGGGAAGTTATTATAAGATTCTCCAGAAGACAAGTAAGAGATCAAATTCTCAAAGTGACAAATGGAACTACCTTGAAAGTCAAGGACAAAGAAATAAAATTGTTGAAGGACATCCCGTTTGAAATAAGAAGGAAAAGAAGAAAATACAGAGACTTGGTTTTATTTCTACAGAACAACAACATCCCCTACAGATGGCTTGTACCCGAATGCGCAATCTTCAAATTTATGGACAAGAAAGAAAAAATTGATCACACAAGTGGGAGTCTTAGAGCTGAGCCTCAGACCTTGAATGCATGAGCCATCATGGAACAAAACTTATGCGCTGAGCAGGAGCCTCCTACTCACAGTTTTCCAGGTATCCCTTGTGCAAGCCTTGCTCACATCCATGGGTATAGCGTAGAAGGAAGAAATTAGACTCAGCTTTCCAGGTCCCACTGGAAGATTTGGTACAACCTAGTTTCCTTTCTGACCGAACCATGTTCTCAGAAGTGTGTGGAGGAGCACAGGAAGTGAGGCTGAGCGGTGCGGCCTTTGGTTGGTTTCAGAGCTTGCTGGGCTTATTTGCTCCTCCAGTGAAATAGGGAGTGGATGACGACGACTTTTGGCAATGTTGCTTCCTTCCAGATTTCTGAACCTGCTGGGGGAACAGATTCTAGATGTTACCATACCCTGCAGGCGAAGTTTCGCCATCCACTGTTGGAAATAGGATACTGGAGTGAATTTGTTCCGCTCTGTACTCAGCTCTGAGGCTAAATTCTCCCATAGCCTTTAAATCACTTTTCAGCTACCCCCACCTCCGGCAGCGGTGGAAGTGTGCAAAACAAGTAATTCTAAGTACACAAGGATTTGGTTTCACTGATGTATGAAAAACCAGAAAGCCAATCTGAAATTAATTTATACTAGCATTCTGAGCTGACTGATGACAAGGCAGAAAGGTTGATTTACAACTGCATTTCAACTTTCCTGCTTTTCCCATGTGCATGAGATTTCCGTTATGTTGATTCAGGCATAGTCATGCCACATTTGCCCCTTCAAAGTAACCCTGAGATCCTGCTATAGTAGTTCTGTGTTCCCCAAAGTGAATTTTAAATCATTTCCAAGGTCACTCTGCATTTAATGAAGCCAACATGTTCAATTGGTACCACCTGAAACATAAGAACATAAGGAGAGCCCTGCTGGATCAGGCCAGTGGTCGATCTAGCCCAGCATCCTGTCTCACACAGTAACCAACCAGTTCCTCTGGAGGGCCAAAACAGGGTATAGAGGCTGAGGCCTCCCCCTGATGTTGCCTCCTGGCTCTGGGATTCAGAGGTTTAGTGCCTCTGAATATGGAGGTTCCCCTCAGTCATACCCATGGCTAGTAGCCATTGATAGACTTATCCTCCACGAATCTATCTAATCCCCTTTTAAACTGGTTTATTCCTGTGGCCATCACTACATCCTCTGGCAGAGAATCCCACATTTTAATCACACTCTGTGTAAAGTAGTATTTCCTTTTGTCCATCCTGAACCTACTGCCCATCAGCTTCATTGGATGCTCTCGAGTTCTAGTCTTTGGGGAGAGGGAGAAAAAGTTATCTTTGTCAACTCTCTACACCCCATGCATAACTTTATAAACCTCTATCATGTCCTCCCCTTAGTTATCTCTTTTCCAAACTGAAATTCTTTTCTAAATGAAATTCTGATGTCTCAAAGTACTACAACTTGATGTGTTCTCCCCTGGAGACCAATTTGGGCCAGCCCCTTCATGAGGAAATAGGTTGATTGGCACGTCCTACCTAACTGCCATTGGACCTTACATAATCATCAACCTGGGTGACTGGACATGAAAGCCAGATCAACAGCTGACTGACACAAATACCAAACAGGGAAACAGCTGGACTCATACAGAGTGAGTGACACACGTCTCTCAAGGACCACCTGACTCACTTCCTCATCAGTGATTGTTCTTCCCAGTCACAATAATTACACTATTGGGACATGGTTGTGCTTTTGACCTCTCGCCTCACAATTCTCCCATAATACTTGCCTGTCCAGTTTTGTAACCTCTCTCAGCTTCTGGGTGGAAATGCCACTGAAAGATGATAAAGAAGAAGAGAAGAAGAGATTGGATTTATACCCCGCCCTTCACTACCCAAAGGTGTCTCAGAGCGGCTTACAAACTCCCTGTGAGGTAGGTGGGGCTGAGAGAGCTCTGACCGAAACTGCTCTGGAAGAGAACATGAAGAGATGAAAGGAGAGGTGAATGCAGAGCTATTTTGGGGCAGGAACACAAAGGAACAGAGTTCCGGCTGGCTGCAGAGGTGGCCAGGTCCACTACACCACAAACTCTTATCTTTGTCAACTCTCTACACCCCATGCATAACTTTATAAACCTCTATCATGTCCTCCCCTTAGTTATCTCTTTTCCAAACTGAAATTCTTTTCTAAATGAAATTCTGATGTCTCAAAGTACTACAACTTGATGTGTTCTCCCCTGGAGACCAATTTGGGCCAGCCCCTTCATGAGGAAATAGGTTGATTGGCACGTCCTACCTAACTGCCATTGGACCTTACATAATCATCAACCTGGGTGACTGGACATGAAAGCCAGATCAACAGCTGACTGACACAAATACCAAACAGGGAAACAGCTGGACTCATACAGAGTGAGTGACACACGTCTCTCAAGGACCACCTGACTCACTTCCTCATCAGTGATTGTTCTTCCCAGTCACAATAATTACACTATTGGGACATGGTTGTGCTTTTGACCTCTCGCCTCACAATTCTCCCATAATACTTGCCTGTCCAGTTTTGTAACCTCTCTCAGCTTCTGGGTGGAAATGCCACTGAAAGATGATAAAGAAGAAGCAAAGAAAAGATTGGATTTCACTACCCAAAGGTGTCTCAGAGCGGCTTACAAACTCCTTTCCCTTCGCCTCCCCACAACAGACACCCTGTGGGCAGTGTTCCCTCTAAGCTGAGTTAGTGTGAGCTAGCTCACATATTTTTAGCCTCCAGCTCACAGATTTTTGTCTTAGCTCAGGAAGGATGGCTCCAGAGCAAGCTAATTTATGCAGTATCCAAATCACTCGCTCACAACTTTAATGCCAGCAGCTCACAAAGTAGAATATTTGCTCACAAGACTCCACAGCTTAGAGAGAACATTGCCTGTGGGGTAGGTGGGGCTGAGAGAGCTCTGACAGAAACTGCTCTGGAAGAGAACATCAAGAGATGAAAGGAGAGGTGAATGTGATGTTCTAAGTTTTACTGGGAATTAAGTGAGAGAACAAAATACATCAGAGTAGAAGAACGGTTTTTCTTACAGTTTCTTACACATTCACTTTGCTCTGTGATAAGAGTCTTTCATATGTCAGTTCCTTGATGATCTCTCTAACATGGCTGCTTGTTTAGATGTTTTTCTTTCCACATAAGTTGAATTGTTCTGTTCCTTGTTCTCCAGCTAATCACACTCAGTTCTTCTTCCTTTTTCACTGGGGTCTCTTAAATGTTAACCTTTTCATTGGTTCAGATGTTATCCCTTTCTCTTATGTACCACTTGAAAGGCAGACCACAGAGGGAAGCCATTATGCCACTGCGAGGTGGGGGAAGAGGGCAGTTCAACTATCTGTGAATACCTTGGGGAAACAGTAACATTTTTGGCCTGGTCTCAGAAAGTCAACAGGGATGGTTGCCAGACTGGGGAGGCAATAGCCGAGATGAGACACCTAGGTAGACAGACAAAGTCCTGTCTCTTTTGGCTGTCCACCTCTCCTTGGAATGGGGAGGCACGTATTGCAGGACCTCTAATGAAGGTTTTAGGGGTTAGGCAGTCTTTCCTGGAAACACATGCAATTGTTCCCCAGCTGCATTGTCATATCATTGGGTGCTGTGCTCTATTATTATGCTATAGCAATAATTCATCTCTTGGAATATCTTGTCCACACAGGAAATCCAATTGAGAATGATTGCTATAGAACAACCATAGCACAGTGATGTCTGGATGCAGTCTAAGTTAGCTGAACCATCTAAACCTAGACTGACTGCCTGCCTTTCTTTGCCAGATAACAAGTAAAATGCACCTCATCTCACTTTACATTTGCTGGGGCTGAGCCCTGGGATTGAAACACATATTCAAGGGTTAGATTCTGCTTCCTGTTCACCCCCAGAAATCAAAATAAAAATAATGTTTTGGCTGGCAAATAAGATGATTGCTCCCTCTCCCTCTCCTCTTGCTTCTCAGTCTGTATCACATGAATGTTTAAAAATCCACTTTCAAGTTTTAAGACTACCCCCCCAAACCTAACACCCCCGCAAAAAAAAAAAGGCCCCTGTGAATACTAAGGAGGAGAAATGAACAAGGGATTTAACATGAAAGATTTGGAAGAGCTGAAGTTCATCGCTGGCTGCATCTTTTCGGTGTTAAGTGGCAGGGCTGATAATGTTGCTCTGGACAGAAATGCTGACCTTAGGTGCATCCTAATAGTCTCTCATACTCACCAGTCACGTATCAATTCTTTCATCACTGTCTTCACTAGGAATTCTGCTGCGGCCCTCTGCTGATTATCAGTGTGTCCAATCAGTCTCTGTGATGGGTTTCTGCTTCACAGGGCTTTTTTTGTAGAAAAAGCCCAGCAGGAACCCATTAGCATAATAGGCCACACCCAACAGCTGAAACTCGTTAGCATATTAGGCCACACCCCCAATAGAGCAGCTCATTAGCCTATTAGGCCACACACCCCACGTTACCAGAAGTGTGTTCATCCAGCCACACCCACCTTTTGCTTCTTATTCTGTTTACCTTGTTTGTTGTCCAGGGCTCTTTTTGTAGCAGGAACCCTTTGCATGTTAGGCCACACACCCCTAATGTAGCCAATCCTAATGAGTTTCTGCTGTTGGGTGTGGCCTATTATGCTAATGAGTTCCTGCTGGGCGTGGCCAACTTGGGAGCCAGCCGGAACTCCGTTCCTGTGCGTTCCTGCCCAAAAATAGCCCTGCTGCTTCATAAGCCCTTGCGATATGGTGCACTACATTTAAAAAAAGCCCTCCTAAAATCAGAACAAGAGACACTCTAATTTCTCACAGGGCCCCAACCAGATGCATTTGAAAGGAGCATATAGAGGCAAAAGACCCTGTTATTCAACAAGAAGGAGTATTCAGAGGACTACTGCCTTTGAATGTGGAAGTTCCATTTAGCCATCAAGGCTAACTGGCCTGCCTTGAATCTATTTTCCTTGCATTTTTCCAATGTGTATATATAAAAGCCAACTCTCAGCATTGTGTCACACCCTAGCATCACATTCAGGACCAGGAAACAGAACACACGGCAAAGCTATGTGAGGAAGAACCGACTTCTCAGCAACTAGCATTGGGTTCTATGAGCAAACCAAATGGGTTGCAATCCAGTACACAAGTCAAGAAAGTGCAAAAGTTGGCCATCCCTGAGCACTGGGGTTACAAGGGGGGAAATTTAGGGCTCAAGGGCAAGTGAGATTTCTTCTGTGCTTACTGTAAATTACATTATTTCCTTTTGCAACCGCAGCTGCAGGGATTGCCTTATAGAAGGACAATAGCATGGAGAAGGAGGGAAACTCTCGCCCAGGGCTACCAAACTGTGGCTCGGGTGCCGCATGCGGCTCTTTCACACATATTGTGCGGCTCCCAGCAGGGCAGCTGGGGAAACTAAATATCACTAGCAAACAAATATCATTAAACAAATATCATTGGACAAATAACTATCATTATCAATAACTGCTTTTACCACTTTTGTTATCATTTTTGGCAGTCTCATTTAATGTTAATAAAAAGCAAATTTGCCTATTTCCCAGTAAAAACATGTAATATCTGTTCATGTCTTGCGGCTCTCAAACATCTGATGTTTATTCTATGTGGCTCTTACGTGAAGCAAGTTTGGCCACCCCTGCTCTGGCCTTTCCCACTCCCAGTATTTTCTCCCTGGAGGAAGTCACTCCTCGGAGCTGCTTTTATCTCCACAGGGGAAAATATGGCTATGTCTGAGTCTCCCCCTGTGGGGATTATAGCGGCTCAGAAGTTGCTTTTTGTGGTGAGAAAACAGCAGGGAAGAAAATGGTTGAAGTTACTCCCTCTCCTCATCCCTCCCTCTTCCTTAATACACAGTCCCTGAAGCTGCATTTGCAAAAGAAGAACTTGTTTTAACATAAACAGGGAGGCAACCATAACGTAGTCGAACAGTTCTATTTGTGTACTCCCACTAGGGTTGCCAGGTCTGGGTTGGAAAATACCTGGAGGCTTTGGGGGAGGATCCAGGAGAGGGTGGGGTTTGGGGAGGGGAGGGGCCTCGGCATGGTACAATACCATAGAGTCCACCCTTCAAAGCAGCCATTTTCCCCAGGGGAGCTGATCTCTGTCGGCTGGAGATCAGTTGTAAAAGTGGGGGATCCCCAGGCCCCACCTGGAGGCTGGCAACCCTAACTCCCACCTCCTAGATAGATAGGTTTTTCTTTAACAGTTAGAGGAAGCAGTTTAGTGGTAATGGCTTCCATGAATGCCTATGAAAAACAAGCAGAATAGTTAGAAGTAGGTTTTGTTTATTGACTTTATTTATAAGCCAGGGGTAATTTTCTGCAGGAGCGCACAGGAGCGGAGCTCCGGCAGTAAAGAGCCCAGGGGGCGGGCACATGCAAGAAGCCCCACCCCCTGCTCTCAGCAGCCGTCAGTCAGAGCAAGAAGCAGCCAGGTAAGTTGCAGAAACCCCCCCAGCCCCCCCCGGTCCAAAACAGTCCTGTGGTACCTTTATTCAGGTACAAGCTCTCCCTCCTCTGCGAGGACAGATCTGCACATTTCCCCCCCCCTCCAATAGCTAGCAATCCAACAGAGTCCAGTGGAGCCTGAGCGGTGGGTGTTGCCTTCTGACACGCTTCCGGTGATGTCAGGTGGTGTGGCATATGCAAATGAGTTATGCTAATGAGTCATGCTAATGAGCTCCTGCACCTCCCTTTCTACGAAATGACCCCTGTTTATAACATTTGTGTCCTGCTTTCCCGCTATTGGTATTCAGTGATTGCACTTCTCCATGAAGGTCCCTGCAAATATCAAACCCCTTGACAAATGCATCCTGGTCGCCCTCACAAAGGGCATCTTGCCTTCGCTATGTCATACTTCCAGCTTTGCCACAACTGTTGTTTTCCTGATAAACCACAATTTAACAAATTGCACTGGTCTGGTCTCAGTTCCAAATAAAATTAACTTGACCCGGAACTGATGTGAGATCAATGAGGTTTGCTGAATACAAGTTCCAGTTCCCCAAAGGTCAACATAGTTGGAACAAGTGCATTTGGCAGGTACAGATATTTCTCAACTTGTCCGAGATGCACTTTTAGAGAATATTGACCTGTAACTGCAGGCTGTGGAAGGTCGGTAGTTCAGCAGTTCGAGACCCAAGTGTGCCGCATGACGGAGTGAGCTCTCGTCTCTAGTTCCAGCTCCTGCCAACCTAGCAGTTCGAAAGCAAGAAATTGCAAGTAGATAAATAGGTATCACTTCAGTGGGAAGGTAACAGCGTTCTGTGCGCCTTGGTGTTTAGTCATGCCGGCCACATGACCACGGAAATGTCTTTGGACAGCGCTGGCTCTTCGGCTTTGAAACGGAGATGAGCACCGCAACCCTAGAGTCGGATTCGACTGGCTTTCGAGCAAGGGAACCTTTACCTTTTACCTTTAAGAGCTGTAAGAGAAAGCAATTGTACTCAGAATGTCACACAGTTGGTTCACATATGGCCTGGGTATGCTGACCAAGCCTCTTCCTTATGGACTCTTCCTGGTAAAGAGAACTTTGATGGATGTAGGGCAATGCAAATGAGGCTTTTGGGGGGGCATCATAGGGTGAAGAGGCTCTGGGTCAGTGAACAAACACTTGCATTGGGCATGAAAGATCTCAAGATCCCTGGCCTCTCCAATTAAAAGAACTCAGATATCAAGGACAGACTCTGTCTGAGATCCTGGAAAATTACTCCCAGTCAGAAGAACAAGTGCTGGCCTGTGGAGCAGGTGCTGGCGTTTCCCTGCCCCCCACCTTCCTAGGATGGAATCATGAGGGTGGGGGGAGCCCATTAGGGCTCAGGGGCTGGCTTAGTGTATGCCAGCTTATGAGACTGGGGTGAGTTTTCTTTGCAGCTCCTAATTTTTCAATTTTTTCAAATATTCATATCCTGTATGCATTCTCACCTGTGTATTGTTCCAATATTTATATTTTGTATGCATTCTCATTTGTATATGCTTTGAATTTGCATTCAATCCCATTACAGTCATGCTTGAATAAGAATCATTCGAAACGCGGCAACAAGCATCCGGATTACGCGTCGGCTTTTTATGGCTCAGAAAATTTGATGAATTGCACTCCAATTTGGACTTTGATATTGCTTCTATGCTGGAATAGACACATGGAAAGACTGTGACTTGTTTCTATTATGATTTATTATTGCACTTTGGCCTATTGATTTATATTATATTTGTTATGTTTATTTGAATTATATTATACTTGCTGTTACATACTTGCTTACTTGCTTGTGCGTTATATATATTTTTTGCCAGTGGTGTCCTTTTTTGTTTCCTGCATTGTACACTGGCTTCCCCCCCCTCTTTTTTTGGCCAAGTCTGGTGGCAGCCTCCATCCCCCAGCCATTAGGAAGCTTGTTTAGTAAGTTCAATACAACCTGTGCTTTAAAATGTAACGAAATGGCACAGATCAGTTTATGTGTAAATGAAATTCCCAGTTTAACCCATAACTTGTGTGGTGTTTCATTCGAGGGGTGGGTGGGCAATAGGCAATACTGAGATGGAATAATGGTTTTTCTTGCTTTGCATAAAGCCATTTCCTATGACTTTGTAGAATTACAATATATAACTACTAGGAAAAAGGTCCGTTGTGGAAATAAATACAACAGCCTCTAGAAAGAGGCTCTGGGTGGGTGCCCTGGCCTTGGACACTCAGTGTCAATTTGCTGTGGCGACCTCAGCAGGGTATGATGACACTGAGTCCACCATTTTCTCCAGAGGAATTTATCTCTGCTACCTAAAGAACAGTTTTAATTTTGAGTGATCTCCAGTTCTCACCTGGAGATTGGCAACGATAGTTCCCCAGAAGGAATAGTTGGTTTGGAGGGTGGAGTCTATGGCTTTGTACCTGTCCGAGGTCCCACGTCTCCTGAAACCTCACCCTCTCCAGGCTCCATCCCTCACATATCCAGGAATTTCCCACCTGGGGTGCATTCAGACGCGGCCTTTCTAGCCAATCATCAACCTACCTTTATTTCCCCCTCACTCTTCAGCTTTCCACCCCCCACACACCTGCAGCGGCGTTTTTTTTTTAAGCAGTTTGAGCATGCGCACAGGCAGCCATTTGGAGAATGGCGATTTTTGCGCATGCTCAACCCCCCCTACATTTAAACTTTAAAGGTAAACACTTACCTTTAAAGTTTAAACCCCAACCTGGCCTCCCTGTAGTCCCGGACTCCTCCGGGACGGTAAAGTAAGGGCTTTT
>NW_015161961.1:356477-373903 GCF_001447785.1 Gekko japonicus
CAGCCAATCATTAACCTACCTTTATTTTCCCCTCACTCTTCAACTTTCCACCCCCCACACACCTGCAGCCTCTCCCGTGCTCTGAAGCCCTGACTGCTACGTCACATTGGCTGTCATGGGGGTCACCTCAGCAGCATATAAGGATACAGAGCCCACCATTTTCTCCAGGGGAACTGATCTCTGCCGTCTGGAAAGCAGTTGTAATTCTGAGGGATCTCCAGCCCTCACCTGGAGATTGGACACATTTTACCTCAGAAGAGCAAACTGTTTAGAATGTTAGAGGCAAAAGCCAATCAAGTTGCATATGCAAACGACCTCTGTGTTCCGAGGCAAAGGCCAATGAGGCTGCATATGCGAATAACCTCTGTGTTCTGACTGGCTGTGGGGGGGAGAGGAAGAGCAAAAGTTTAAAATGTTGGAGGCAGGACTCAGGCAAAGCAGCCAGTGGATAGGGAGACCCTCTGAATGACAGATCAGAGAGCGAACAGATTTTGGAGTGTGTGGAATGTTCTAGAGAAGTGCCACCACCATTCGGCTTTTATTTATAAGGGAGATGGGAGGGGAGAGTGCACAAACCCGCAATTTGAGCATGTGGCTAACCTATGTGCCCTGGCACCATGTAAACAGCTGAAAGTTAGTTTCAAATGGATCGTTGGTGAAACTGCTCACAGGTTTGGCAGGATGTTTTATTTAGGCAGTGTCTCTTATGATATTTTACTGGCAATGACTATGAAAATGTTCACATTCACTTGCATTGCTCTCTTTAGTGATTTTGTTTTCCCTCAGTGATGTTATCATGTGGCTAATTGGCTATGTAGGAGTGTGACAACATCATAATTACCACTTGATCCCTCTAAACACCAAATTGGTCCCTATGTCAAGGTACATCCAGTGTACATCTAAACTGTGAAGTCTTCTGAGCAAAAATTCTACTTTGTGAGCTGCTGGAATTAAAGTTGTGAGCGAGCGATTTGGCTCTGGTTTGCTCTGGAGCCATCCTTCCTGAGCTAAGACAAAACCATGTGAGCTGGAGGTTAAAAAATTGTGAGCTAGCTCACACTAACTCAGCTTAGAGGGAACCACTGCTTTACCATCTTCTACACATGCAGAACTAGATATGGTTTCTGGGAGAGCTTCTGAATCTGTTCTACATACAGTTACCCAGAGGTCATTTCGGGGGGGAACGCAGTTCCCCCGGGTGAGGTGCAGGGGGCGGGGCACATGATGAAGCCCCGCCCCCTACTTCTGGCCACCCTGCTTCCAGCCCTCATTCAGCCAGGAGGAGGCAAGAGAAGAGGGAGGGTAAGTTGCTTCCTCCCCGCCTCTCCCCACCCCTGCCTGCCTGGGGCCAGGGAGGGCCTTGGCGGGGCTTCCTCGCACTCCCGCTGGCCTTGCAGGTCCACCGCCGGGCCCCTGATGTCAGGGGGTGTGGCATATGCTAATGAGTTATGCTAATGAGTTCCCCTAGCTCTTTTTCTACGAAATGACCCCTGCAGTTACCACATTGGGTTAATAAGCAAAGGAAAGAGGGGGACAGATACTGAACCAGAGAGCAATCTAACCGAGATACAGAATAGCAAAAGAAAGCAAAATGATAATACCATACATAAAAAATGAACTTTTCAATGGCAATAATACATTTACAATTTACTTATGGCAATTCAATAAAACCATCCACTTTTGTGCAATTTTGGTGTTCAGTTGTATTATTTTAAGCTAATTCCCAGTTTAAGTGACTTTTCACTCAAAGTATGTTTTCCCTCACATGGTCAGTCCAGAGAAACAAACCTGGGCTGATTTCGCACTAGAGCTGCCTTGATGTTGCGCCGCCGTTTGCCCCGATACTATTGTTCAATTTCACACCCAAAGCTGCGGGGCTGCATTTGATCTGCGGCTTCGCCCGATTTCCTCCGCAGTTTCGTGATCCTCAAAAAACAGAATCACGAAACTGCGGGGGAAATCGGGTGAAGCCACGAGTCAAAATGCAGCCCCGCAGCTTCAGGTGTGAAATTGACCAATAGTATCGGGGCAAACGGCAGTGCAACATCGAGGCAGGTCTAGTGCGAAATCAGCCCTGGAAAGAACAGATAGGAGTAGGGGGGTGCCATAAAATGCACCAGAAAATGTGACGGGATGAACATGGAATAGTTTTTCAGGGTAAGAAGGAAAGGGGCCCGTAACCATGTGGGGATGCTACAGGAGAAGAGTGGTTGGCATCAAAGCTAAATGACCAAGAGGAAGGAGGGGAGAGGCTGAGACAATAACAGGTAAGGGGAGGTGCAGAGGTATACGTTCAAGAAGGAAAAAACAGGAGAATGAAAATCACACTTTGCCTGTCTTGATGGAGTCCAGTAGTTTCATGTCAGGAGAGACAGAAGAAGACCTGGGAACAATCAACTACAAGAATGGAAGGAATGGCAAGCCCTTTTTATGTGCCTAAATTTACCTGGACTCAGAGAGAGGAAGTAGTGCCATTGGCCCAAAATTAGCATCCTTAATGTAATTGGGCCAAACTTCAGGATCTGGATTGGTGAAATGGGGATTGCACTACGAGTAGGGGGACTTCAGAATCTGAGACCCCATTGGTGGAAAGGTCAGAATCCAAGCTATCACAGGATACTTCAAACCTTCTGTTGTGAGGGGTACTAGTGAGACATGCATTTAAATGATGTAATGGGAAAGGGAGATGTGTCTGGCTGCAAATGATTTAACTTGGATGGCAGGTGTGACTCAGACCTGTTGACAGTGGTCAGGAGAAGATGGTTAGATGGCCCTTCCTGGGTGCTTGATTAGATTTCCAGAGGAGTCTACACTGTGAGGGAAGGGAGATTCTGAGAGGGTAGATCAGTGCCCTGCGACTCAGTGCCAGGGTGTGAGGAGCCTTGGGGGACCACACAAGAGAATCTTCATCAATGTCCCCTGATTTCTCATGGCAGCCAAGCTACTTCCTCCGGAAAGCATCTGAGGAACTCCATGCCTTGACTGAGAAACTTTGACTCAGTATCTCAAAGGCTGATTCATCCAAGGCTCTAATTTAGCTGGGCTAGATAATCCTGGGATGCAAAAAGGCGTGGGTCTGGGGTGGGAAGCTGTGGGGGTGACATTTGACCGGGTGATATGGCCCATGTGATTAATATAGGAAGAAGAAGCAATCAGGAAGAAAAAACAGCAGCAAAGTAACCACAGATTGGGAAATGACATAGGATTTTTAAAAAGATAAATATTCTCACGGTCCAATCTCATTTTTGGAAGATAGGTGCAGTAGCCTCAGCCACAGGGCAACTTTTGCAATCTGGCCCAGGGAAGTTCAAGGGGTGTGGAGGCAGTGAGCAAGCCTGGGTGGAAGAATGGTGGCTCTTTGGCCCCAGGTGTTCTGAGGCAAGGCAAGGGACAGAGGAGAAGAGGGTGGAGCTTAACTCAAGGGCCAGGTATGAAGCTGGGGCTATAAAAAAGGGAGGAAGGAGGAAATGGGAGGAGGCTGCCAAGAGGAGAAAAAGGAGGCAGAAGTAGGCAGTAGATTGCAGTCTCATGGCTCCTCTCCAATGCAGTGTAACTCTGAGGTAGGTGAAGGGGGCTGGATGGATGAATAAAGCAACCCCCCTAATGAAACAGCGACTCAGTTTGTGATTTCAAGGCCCCATGGACTCCAGGCATGGTGTTTCCCTGCTCCCAAAGGGCATTACAGTAAGATTTGTTTCACTTACTGAATACAACACTGGGAGAGCTTCTCAGCAGATCTATATACTATTAGCCACGTGTGGCTGTGATCTATGAATAGTTAAATCTGTGGATTGGAGCCACACGGAGGGTAAAGAGATTTTTCTGCACACTTGGGGGACTCCCCATGTGTGCAGAAATCCCCCCAAATCTTAACAAAAATGTATAGGTAAAGGTTCCCTTGCTCGAAAGCCAGTTGAATCCGACTATAGGGTTGCGGTGCTCATCTCCGTTTCAAAGCCGAAGAGCCAGCGCCCTCCGAAGACGTTTCCGTGGTCATGTGGCCGGCATGACTAAACACCAAGGCGCACGGAACGCTGTTACCTTCCCACCGAAGTGGTACCTATTTATCTACTTGCAATTTCTTGCTTTCGAACTGCTAGGTTGGCAGGAGCTGGAACTAGAGACAGGCGCTCACTCCGTCATGCGGCACCCGGGTCTCGAACTGCTGAACTACTGACCTTCCACAGCCTGCAGTTCAGCGTCTTAACCACTTGAGCCACCACAGCTCCCACAAAAATGTAAGGAATTTTAAATCTCTCCCCCCCCCCCAATACAATTGCGATGAGAGCAGAGCCACTACAGCCCGGCCTGGCAGCAGACACTAGTAGCCATGCCTGGCACAGCCTCAGTATTAAAGCACCCTGGCAGCTGTGCTGGGCCTGGTTTCTACAGTGGAAGCCACCTAGGAGACGTTGTGACCTGGCCACAGTGGAGGAGGTTGCTCTGGATCGCTGCAGCCTGGCCGAGTGGAGGACTCCCAGCAGCTGCTGCAGCATGGCAGCAACTGCGGAGAACACCTAGCAGGTGTGCCGGGCTTGGAGGTGATGGAGGACACACCTGCAGCCATGCCAGCTCAGCAGTGGCAGAGGAGGGTGCCAGAAGCCAGGCTGAATAGCAGCGGAGGAAGATGCTGGATTCATCCCTCCCCAGCAAGCATCACAGGTCCCCATTTGTCATACCCTAATCTTGTGGGTGTGCACCTTTAGGAATATTAAGAATTCATAACCTTATAGATCTTACCTCTTTGAGATTTTCAAAAATTGGGTTGCGTGCAAGACAGGACCACACAAACGAGACATATGCACACATTAGATGGCCCTCACAAGTGGCTGAAACTGTGCAGCTAATAAAATGGCCTTTTAAAAAGAGCGTCCCATTTCTGCTGATTCACTCACTGCCTTCCAAAGGATGCTGTTTTATTCCAGCCTCATATCCACCATGGCACACTCCTCATCTAAGTGCCTGAAGCTGACGTAATGTAAAATAACAAATCACTCATCTGGGACCCATGAAGTGGCTTTCATGGAAGGAATTATTAGGCTGGTTAACTTCAGTTCAAATAGAGACATCGGTGGGAGTTGGCAGAACATGCTTTCCAGAAATTGCCAGCCACATTTATCCCTTGACAGTGGGGGGTGGGGGAGGCATTTCCCATTGCAAATCCTAATATGTAATGGCTGTTAAAGGATTCCAGCGGGCACAGTTATTCCATGGAAGCTTCTCTTGCTGGCAGATGCTGTATGAGCAGGTAATGCACTGCTCCCATGAGCCAAATATATCCTCAAGCAGAGAGCTGATTAATATGCAGCGAAGGCTACGGCAAGGGTGTTTCAGGGAAGGGAAAATGGGTTTCCTTATATAGCTTTCTGTTGGCTCGGGCTTTAAATTACATCTTAAGCAGCACAGGAATGCTTAGAAACAGAGATGCTAACACGCAGCCTAATTCAGCAATTCTTTGCGAGCTCAGGAGCTTTGGTGAGAACATGGCGCTCTCCCACCCACAATGGATTCCCTGTTCACTTCAACAGAGGGGACGTTTTTGCATGTGTGTAGACGTGTGAATGGAGAAGACTGCTCATGGAAGAGTTTTGCAAATATTTTGGATTGGGCACCTGATCTAGGTCCCAGTCCAACGATATTTTGAGACACGGGCAGCTGCCACACAGGTGTTTTGATCTGTCCTGCCTCTCAAATGGGAGTGAGTTTTTTGAGGAGCATCCACACAATGTCATCCGCCAACTGTTCTCCGTCTGTCACTTATCATGGTTTCCCCTGGTTTGTTCCTGTTTCCCAAAACTGCTTGGATACAGGGAAATCATAGTTAAAGCAGGACACTCCACTGCTGCTGCATTTGCAAAGGAATGCAGAATGAAGAAAAAATATCATCACTGCATGGAAGGAGCCACGATAAAGCTGCTATTCCTTAGGACTGCCAAATGCAGCTTGAGAAGCCTATTTTGTCCCAAAGATAAATACAAGTGGTGCAAGGTCATTGCTGCTTTCACACATGATGGATAATGTACTTTCGATGTACTTCAGCAATTGTTTGCAACTGGATTGTCCTGTTCGACACAAGAAAATCCAGTTGCAAATTATAGCTAAAGTGCACTTGAAAGTGCATCATCCAAATATGTGTTAAAGCGGAATTAGACATGAGGACTGAGGCCAAAGATGGCACGTGGGTTCTCCAATCTCATACTGTGCTATTAAGCAGAACTATTAAGTAATAAACAACGCTAAAGAGCCAAACACTGGAAATGAAAATTAGGGCAATTTATTTTGCAATAAACACTCTATGAACATTGTTGTCTAGTACTTGTTACAAATCCTCAATCCACAGTTTCTATTTACAATTTCTGGTGTAATCAAGTTTGCTTTCTGAATTAACCATGAAAGTAAGACAAGCAAGGACTAGAATGTAGTTGTGTTCTTTTTAAGGACTATAATCGGCTTCAATATTTGTATAAGCTTTGCATTGAGATACCATGGTACAAAAAGTGCACCTACGGCAATTCACCTGGACCAGCGAGGATCAAGCAGCAGCAAGGTGGTCTGCAATGACCTACTCTGGAGAATCCATCAATTAGTATGCAACGGCAGAGACAGATCTCCCAGTTGCTGAAATGCTATTAGATGGAGGAGAGGGGGTTGAAGATTGTCATCATGGATGTTAGTAGGATACATGTTTTAACCTAATTAGTCAACGTATGCATTGGTTTAAAAGACTACAAAACAGATTTGCAGGGTGAGGAAAAAAGGCAGTAAATCCCTGCTAGGAGCTCCCCCCACCCCCACCCCCAGCCCAACCCTCTTTTAAAAGGGGATCAGTTTCTAAGCAGAACTGTAGCCAATCAGCTAATGAAGTCTGACCATGCTGGCTACAGATCAAGGCCCCTTTTGACAGTCATGGCATCCTTCAGTTTTGGTATGAGGATGCAGAGAATTCACTGTCCAAGCTTCCTTACAGTGCCACTGCAAGCAGAGTTGCACCCTTTCTAAAACCACTGAAATCAATTGGCTTAGAAGGTTGTAACTCACTTTAGGATGGCATTGTTAATCACCTTATACAACTACAATTCCCAAGATTCTTGGCGGGAGGGAAACCACAGGAGGCAAAGTAATCTGCTACCTGTAGGCTTCTGTTTTTCTCATTGGGTCTTGTCTATTAAAGCCTCTCCCTGAGGTTCCACTGTTTTCTGATGTCCCCAAAGTCTTCTTTTGGCTCCCATGTTGTCTAATAGAAAGGAAACCAAAAGGCAAAAAAATTTCATGTGATAGGTGACTGGTTTATTATCATACAAAGCCCCTATGTGTTTCGCCGTTTCGTCAGGTGGATCAGAGAATTCACCTAGTGCTGGACCCCTACACAGCAATTAAAATCTTTTACTAGTAAAAGAATTTAGTGTGCGTGTTATTGAGTTCTTTTCATATGGTAGAGGCAACCTCACAAGATATCTGACAGGAAATATCTATTATCTTGCTCAAAAAATTGACGTATCACTCCAGGGTGGCCTTAGACATTTCGCCACCATAAACACATGCTTAAAGACTTGTGAATAAGACAATTCTGTTCTCCGTGGCCAATTGTGCCTGTATCAGCTGTTCCCTACTCATGGTTATTATTTATTCACTTCATTTATACCTTGCCTTTCTTCCCAATGGAGACCTAAAGCAGCTTAAATCATTCTCCCACTTTCATTTTCTCCTTGCAACAATCTTGTGAGGTAGGTTAGGCTGAGAGTGTCTGACTGGCCCAAGGTGTCCCAGCGAGCTTCCCATGGCAGAGCAGCGATTTGAACTTGGGTCTCCCAGATCCTTGTGCAAACGCTAACCTCTATACCACGCTGTTTCTCTAATAGGCCAACTGATTCATTTCCCATGAGTTATAGCCCACAATTTTGTACCCAGTATGCAAAATTGCAGTGCCATGCCCAATGAGACAAACCACAAGTTTGCCACAGTAGAAACCGTCCCCTGCTCTAGCAGTCATTGCAGGCAACCAGATGAGGAGTACCATCTGGTGACTATGGAAGCAGATGCACCTCTCTGTTCAAAGTAAAAGAAACCTCCATCCACTTCATGAGCTACAGATGGGAATGTGTGCCCAGTAGGAGTGGCCACAACTGAGAAACGAACCGCAGTCCGAGCACAAACCAGGTCAGTTTGCGGTTTGTTTTGAACTGGTTTGTTTGGTTGTGTCATCCCAAATCCAAAAACAAACAACCTTTTTTCTGTGAAGGCTCATTTGGTTCATTAAAGTGGTTTCCTGGGGGCACCTGCTGGGGGGGACTATAACGCAGACATCCCAAATCCAATCTTTGCCAAACTTGGAGGGTGGCTTGAGAAGAGCCTGCTGAAGAAAACCTGTGAATTTGGCATCTCTAACTCATGAGGGGGCTGTTCTACCGACTCCTGAACTCACCAAACCACGAACCTGTTTGGGAAACAGGAAAAGTTCATGAAAGTTCGTGGTTCATGGTTT
Organism: Gekko japonicus; assembly: GCF_001447785.1. Taxonomy (NCBI): domain Eukaryota; kingdom Metazoa; phylum Chordata; class Lepidosauria; order Squamata; family Gekkonidae; genus Gekko; species Gekko japonicus. The sequence continues at coordinate 364,960 of NW_015161961.1, forward strand.
GTGTAATCAAACACACCATGAACCACCATTTTCCCAGTTCATGCCCATCCCTAGTGCCCAGCCATTGAACATTAAGCCTGATTCTCTTTGCACAACCTTATCCTGAGTTCTGATATATAGAAAAACATGACCTTGTAATCTGACCAAATGCAAAAAACCTAACCCCGCTCTGAGCCCTGGTGAGGACTTAAAATGCTTGTGAAGGATTAGAATGTTGATAGCAGCTGAGAATCAGTTACAGGGAAACAGGAAGCAAGGGGGAGGGGATGAGAAAACCTGCTGAAACTTACAGAATCCTGGGATGGTGGCGAGATTGTGAGGGGTGGGGTATTCCTCCCAAATTGTTTCACTTCCTGTGATCCTTCATGGCCCCCCCGCTCATAGATACACAAATGACCACTATGTATTAAAAACAGGTACAAATACTTCGCCCCCCCCCCAATTAGATTAACTATTGAGTACTTGCTGCATAATGCAAGTTAAGAGAAACCCTTTCTTTGGGAGACTGGGCTCATCAGCCTGCTAGAGAAAGTCCACTGATACAGAGAGAGATATTGTGAAGGAGCAAATTATTTCATCCTTGAACCCAATCCCACATAAGTAGTGGTAAAACTTCTAATAATTTGCACTGGAACGAGCTCATCAACTCCGGACAACTGGAAATAAGTCAACTTTCAGCAATCACATTGAAACCACACTGCATTCATTTTCCACTAGTGGGTGTCCTCAGCTTTTGGGATCTGGTGACTCTCGGAAACCATCATCCTCATTCTCTTCAGAGCACGGCAAGGTGAGTACATTGGTAACAGGATGGATCCAGGATGTCGTCTGTGTCACATGGCTAGGGAAGGGCAAAAAAGAAAAAAAAGATATTAACAATGCAGTCCTAAGAATACTGTCCTGGAAGTAAGTCTTATTAAGACCTGAGTAGGATTCTGACTAGACCTGGTTATTTATTTATTCTTTAGATTTGTATCCCGCCCTCCCCGAAGGCTCAGGGCGGCTAACAAGGGCATAAATGCCAGATTTAAACAATAAAAACAGTATAAAATACAATAATACAGCATAATACAGTTATTAAAAATCGTAAAAATAAAAATATCGGTGCTCCAATACTCACTCCAAAACCATAAAACCAAGATGGTGTTCTGAAGATGTTAGAACAGAACAGCAACAGTATATGTCCCCACAACCCTGTCATCTGCCAGGGACGTCTCGCACCCCCGATGATACCCGCACCAGCGGTGGTAGAGTGCGGTGATGGAAAAAGCGTTGGTGGAATAATGGTGGCGGCGGCTCCTACTCAAAAGCCTGGTGGAATAGCTCCGTTTTGCAGGCCCCGCGGAACTGCACAAGGCTCTCTAAATCTACCACCTTGCTTGACAATTAAAAAAACAACAACACTTTTCTGTACAAGCCATAAATGTGCTATTGGGAATCCAGCAGTTGTGATTTCTTGTTTCTTCACACCAGAGGAAAGGAGACAACCCTGCTTTGGGAAAATAGTTTCTTACACATATGGAGATATATGCTTCAGTACTAGATACGGAAGCATGCAACCTGCAGTGGAATTATGAAGTAGGTAGGGTAGCCTTGCTATTTTTTTAATACAGTAAAACCTTGCCATTCACAGGTTTTGATTTGTGATTTCACTTATTCATGGTCTGATCACATGACATGGCCTCCAGCCTGTTACCATGACATCATTGTGACCACTGCACTGATGAACTTTGCAAAAAAAGAGAGTTGTTTTGCTACTAAAAGGAAGTGTCTGCAGATTTCACTATTCATGGTTATCCCAGAAACAGATCCACCGTACCTAACTGGATGCTCTTGGAGTGAGTGATTCAGTGGGGAAAGCAATCCATCTCTGAAGAACTGATTTTCATCAACATAATCAATGTTCTAAATGTTTATAAAATGCATAGGAGGAAGACGGCAGTTCCACCGAGTTAAAGGATTTCAGACAACGATGCTGGGGTGGGGAGAAAAAAGCTGAAACCCTAGAAAGCTTCTGCCAGTCAGAGGAGACAATATTAAGCCAGATGGACTAAGGCTCTGACTCCATATGGGGCAACTTCAGATAGAACGCTCAGTAGATCTAGTCACCCAGACTGCCCTGATTGTGAGGAAGAAGAGGCAGCAGCCCCCCTTTATAGAAACCTTCTAAAGGAGGAACTTTCTAAGGCAGTGGTCCTCACAGAAATATCTGAGTCAATGGAATGGTCTATCTGTGCTGTAGTTTGACTTTCACTCTAACGAGGTGTTTAACTATTTGTGAGTAAGTAGCATGTTCTGCTTTTAAAGATGCATTCAGCTCAGTGCTAAATGTCTTGCTTTGGAAAGCGAGTCCTATTGGCTTCAATGACATTGACCCTCAAAGTAAAGTAGACTCATTTAGCAAAGACAAACACGCCAGTCTGGTTATTGAGAAACAGGAGACCCTGCTACTGCAGATGAAGAAATGAAGCGTACCACGAGAGATGTTCACTCTTCCTTTCCAAGTGTGTGGGTAGTGCACAGCTCTCCTTCCTTTCACAGGAAAAAGTGTCGTTGATAATAACAACACTGTGCTGTGCTGAATTCTGCTAATAGATTCAGAATTGCTATAGTCAAGCCTCTGTAGAAAGGCTTGCGACTGGTGATGGTCTTTAGCAAAATGCAAACAAAGGCAACTTTTGAATTTGCGTTAATATACAAACTGGATGGAAAACTAAACAAGTCTAGAGGAGGGATGAGAAATCTGTCCCCCAATAGTCAGAGCATTAGGCCATCTAGCCCAGCATGCAGAGTTGAGCCCACCAACCAAGGCTGCAGTGATGGCCATATACTTATGCCTACTACAGACTAGAACAATGCTGTCAGTTTGAGATGCATGCAGGGAGACATCTGGAGAGAAAAAGAACTCCAGCTCCTTCCTGATTCCTTCATACTGATGGTCTTCTACTCTTGCCCAGCAGAAGGGACAGCAGCCGTGGCTGCTGCTGTGGGATGACTCATTGACTCCAGGAAGCTAGAAAGAAGCAAGGGAGCCATCAGAGAAGCAGCCACATCAGAGGTTCATCTTGGATCCCACCTCAGAAGAATGGACCCTATCTTTCTCCTCCCTGTCTCCCTTACTTTGTACATTACACAGGTGGTTTGATGATCTCACAAACCTGCCTGCACTCCATGCTGAATTGGGGCAGGGTGGTAGTAGCCATCAACCCTGCAAAATAGCCAAATGTTATTCTGGTTATTCCAGCCAATGCTGGAAATGTAAAGCTAATGTAGGGACCTTCTATCATATGTGGTGGAAATGTGGTAAGATACAAGGCTATTGGAAAATGGTACGGAAGATAATTCAAGGAATCTTGGGGAAAAAATCTAGCATTAAAACCTGAAATATATTTGTTAAATATGATTCCGAATGGATACAATTTGCAAGAAACATATATATTGTCATATATATTAACCGCTGTGTGCTTGTTACTGGCTAAAAACTGGAAATCTGATATAATACCCTCTAGAGAAGACCTAACACTCAAAATACTAGAATTAACACAAATGGATTATTTGAGTTTGATGCTTCAAAATGAAAATGAAAAGGTACATCACAAGAGATGGTTAAAGGTGTGTAAATGGATAGAAGATTTATTTAATGTATAAGACTCTATCGTATGTGAAAAATACATAGATGAAATGTAATATCTTTAGAAAACTGAAAATAAACGTGGTTTTTTTAAAAAAAATCCTGCATAAGATTCCAACATAGAAAAAGCCACGACGTGATGCTGGGGCCGGAATCACAATGGATCTCCACATTACATACGTCAGTTCTCCTGAAGGAAATGGCAGCTTTGGAATGTGGACAGTATGATATATGATAGAGCATAGGAGAAAAGGAAGTCCTAGAATGACTGAGCTCTTTCCTCTCCTCAAATTCTGCGCATCTCAAGCACCACCTTCAGATCTCCAGAAATTCCCCAAACTGGAGCTGGCAACTTATCAACAGGGCCAATCGGGTGCAGAATAGGAGGGCCATTTGGCCTGGGCCTCAAGCAAAAATGTGTGTGGGGGCTCACATTTAACCACTTCTTATTCTGGCATTTGATGTTTCATAACTTGTTTGAATGAGCATCATGTATCACAATGGTTCATTTTTATTATGGCTGGCTAGCGGCCTCAAAAGCCGGAAGCAGCCCAGGCCTCTCTGGACCGCTAAAAGGGCCTGAGTGTCAAGTATAAGTATGTGTGGACAAATAACTTCTGCATGTCCATTCAGTGGAGAGGAAGTTACTGATTGTGGTGTCATCCTGGAGAAATCCAGGCTTTGAGTCTCAGTAGATCTCATCGCATGGGCAGATGGTATGTGATACATGGTATTTTCACGTGATCTTGATTTATGAGATAGTTTATAGGCATGAAAAAGTTGGACAAAGAAAATATAACATTTCCTCTTTGTATGACTTGTGTGCCTTAAAAAAAAACCCTTCTGGATCCTGGCCACAATCAAGGACAGTTCCGATAACTGGCTGCCACAAGAGACAGAATATATCCACAATCATCCAGTTTGCAGTGTATATTTAACTATGTAGATGAACAACCCCTTACTTTCAAGCAAACATGCTCATCAGAAGCCCATCATCATCATCATCACTTATACAGAGCAATAGAGATTGGTGATATTTTACACTGTAGCAGAAGCAAAAAGGACAGACCGCTTCCAATCTAAATTTTTATACAGAGGGAAGCAATAGAGGGAGGGAAGGGAAGACAGAGGTAAAGCCAAGAGTGTTATAAATGGGCTGAAATCCCTAAATTTTTAGACTATTTTTCCTACCTGATATTTAATTCCTTTGTAAGACCACGCCAAAACTAGAGATTTGAAAAACTGCAAAGGTTTAAGTTCTAATAATACTGCTGTGTTCTAATTCTGTCAGTCTTGCTGGAACAATGCTGATAGGAACAATATTGTTACACTTCAAATACTTCCTGAAAATGACGTAATTTTCAATGCAACCCAAAGAATGCGTTCCTGGGAGTAAGTCCCACTGAGTAGACCCGAGCAGGGTTCTGAGCAGACCTGCTTTGGATTGCACTGCAACTCACTAAAGACAAAGTGTGGTGTAGTGGTTAAGAGTGTGGATTCTAATCTGGGAGAACTGGGTTTGAGTCCCCACTCCTTCACATGCAGCCAGCTGGTGTGACCTTGGTTCAGTCACAAGTTCTCTGAGAGCTGTCTTCTCAAGAGCAGTCCTCAAAAGAGCTCTCTCAGCCCCACCTACCTCACAGGGTGTCTGTTGAGGGGAAGGGACGGGAAGGGAGATTGTAAACCGCTCTGAGATGCTGAGTGAAGGGGGGGGTATAAATTCAATCTCTTCTTCTTCATTACTGGCATTTTGTAAATGGGACTGGGTGCGTAAGACTTCAGAGAGCTGCTGCCAGTCAGAGCAGAAAGGAGAGGGCTAGAGGGGCTCTTTAACGAGGGGTAGATCAACATATATCCTGTGTATGGTACAAGGGTGAACGTGTGCCAGTGCTGTGAATGTGTGCCAAAATCATTTTTACACTTTCTAATGTTACGTGTGTCCTCCCTTGATGGAGTGGTTGAAGGCAGTTTCCTATAATCACGACGATCAGAGCATCTGGTAGGGTCAAATTCTAGCTGCAGTACTTGCAAAGACTTGGACGTTCGCATTTCACATTCCGTGTCATATTTGCGATACAGGACTAAGGTGTGGTTCAGATGTCCCCTCAAATGTGTGCAGGCGTCTCCTCAGTGTTTGGGATTCCTCAGGAGAAGGGCCTCCCATCCATCAGCATTCAAAGCAGTCAGTTCCAGAGAGGATTCATGTACAGCTGGCTTGCCATCACTGCCTGGTCCCCCCACTTGCAAAGAGACGGTGCTGTACATCAATCCATTCCTCCAGGCAGCCTTGGCTCTCTCATTTGAAAGCAGGAGCTCCTTGTTTGATATTGCCTTTCCTTAGTCAGTGGAGATCTTTCTGACCAGACCAAAAAAACTCCTACTTTCAAAGGCTGTGGAGGATGCTTTGATGTGGGACATTAGTTTCTTCTTTCTGGGAGTGAGGGATGATGTGAGAAGAGGAGGAGAGAGGGCCGTTGCCTCTTCTGCACTTTACTGGAATGATACTCTAAATGCTGCTGGATAGGGATCCATTCCCCCACCCCCACCCCGTTCCCTGCAGGCACTGGGACATAAGCATCTCTTATTGGACAGGAAGGAGAACTCCTCACTTCCACAATGAGAGGTTTGTTTCAAGAACTGAATGAACGCCTTTCAGGTTCAAAAGCTTCTCCAGAGGCTCAGAAGCACAAGAGATAAGCGACACCACAACATGTGATTTGTCTTGATTTCATCTCTCAAGACTTTCCCCACAAGCTCTAGTGCATAATGTGGAAGCAATTATGGGGAGGGGTTATGGCTCAGTGGTACAGCGTCTGCTTTGAACACAGAAGGTCCCAAGATCAGTCCTCGGCATCTCCAGTTAAAAAGATCAAGTAATAGATGATGTGAAAGACCTCTGCCTGAGACCCGGGAGAACCACTGCCTGTCAGAACAGACAATGCTTAATAGATGAATGAGCTGACTCAAAACAAGACAGCCTCATGTATGGATGTGTTCAATGATATATACAGAATGCAAAGCATCATCTGGCTCTTTCACTTCTGACATCTGTCAACAAATCTCTGACACTGTTCAACCAATCAATCGTATTTGACACATACCATGAGAGTGAATGAAGCAGCCCTTGATTCACACACAGCCGTGTGTGTGTGTAAATCTCCAAAGCTCGGTCTCACTTACCTGACCTTGCCCCCTAATTAGAAAGCAAATGCTTATAAATAAACACTAAGCCCAGAAATCCTCAATGCACATAACAGGCAGAGTTGACGAAGGTACAGTATGCTTGCTGACTGCCTCACTGCTTATATATATAGACCTCTGAGAGTGCTGTGGCTAAAGAGCTTTGACATAATCAGTCTGATGAGATAATCCCAGATTTACTGTTTTGTAGAACATTCTCATATTGGAAAATCCATCCTCTCTTGCTCCGAGGGGAGGAACCTCACTAAATGAGACGAGGTAGGAGTTTAAAACCTGATGATGGGAGAAAATGCCTCATACTAGTTCTCGTTCTTATCCAGTACTCACAGGCTGAGGTCGTTTTCCAGCATGGATACTTGAGATCCTTTCCACTGGGGGTGTTAGTAATACAAATTCCCATACGTATCTCCCCTGCTATCCCTTTCCCAACCCAAATAAAAACTTTTCCACTTAAAATGCTGAGCAGAATGGCCTGGCAAACCAACCTTGATGGGAAAAATATCAATTTGACCAGAGTTTAACCAACAGAGCTATTTAAGTCCCTGATTCTTAAGAGCCTTAATGTTTGGAGGCCGGGTACCCATGATTATTTTAAGGAAAGGGAAGTGCTTCCTTGCAGGCTATGGCAACATCAGCTTTTTCACTAGGAGTAACCCAAGCGCAAAGAAAACAATGCCAGGATTGCCGATACAGTGAGACACTTGAAAATGTCATGTCTGAATAGGGAGGTTTCTTTTGGTGACAGGTCCTAATATTCAGAAAACAGTGTGCTGCTTCTGCTGCATACATGTCCAAACATTGAAACAGACATGTCTTTATACTTGGACAATTTACCACTGCCAAAAGTACAAAATGAATTCAAGGAATTACTAAATGGTCGAATACAAAAAGAAGAAGTGAGCAAGGCAATAGAAGAAACAAAGTTGGGCAAAGCACCTGGGCCGGATGGATTTACAGCGAAGTTTTATAAAAAATTAAAAGATGAATTGATCCCGGCCCTGGAGACTTTATCCAATGAGATAAGAGAGACCAAGAGAGTGCCTGATACATGGAAGGAAGCAATTATTTCATTGATACCAAAAGAAGGACAAGACCTAACCAATGTTAAAAACTACAGACCAATTTCGCTGTTGAATAATGATTACAAGATATTTGCCAAAATAATTGCAGAAAGGGTGAAAAAATATTTACAAGTGGTGATATCAGAAGAACAAGCGGGTTTTTTTTACCAAAGAGGCAAATAAGAGACAATTTAAGAACGGTAATGGATGCAATTGAGTATTATGAAAAACACCCAGAGAAAGAAGTGGCCTTTTTATTTGTGGATGCAGAAAAAGCATTTGATAACTTAAATTGGGACTTTATGTTTCAACTAATGGAAAAGATTGAAGTGGGGCACCATTTTAATAATATAATTGAGGCGATCTATTCAGATCAAAGAGCGAAATTGAATATAAACAAAGACTTGACAGATCACCTCAAAGTACAAAAAGGAACGAGGCAAGGATGCCCACTTTCACCATTGCTATTTATTTGGGTGTTGGAAGTATTACTACAGAAAATTAAGGAAGATGATGACATCAAAGGGTTGAACCATAAAGGCTACAAATATAAATATAGAGCATTTGCAGATGACGTGATGTTCATCGTGGAGGATCCAAGCGAGAAATTACCGTTGTTGTTTCAAAAAATATCTGAATTTGGTGAACTGGCAGGGTTTTATGTGAACAAAAATAAAACCAAACTCATTTGCAAAAATATGATTAAAAATAAACAAAAGGAATTGCAAGAACTGGTACAATGTGAAGTAGTGAAGAAGACGAAATACCTGGGAATAGAGCTAACAGCGAAAAATGTGGATCTGTATAAAAATAATTATGTGAAAGTGTGGAATAAGATAACTCAAGACTTTAAGAAATGGGACAGTATGAACTTATCCCTAATGGGCAGAATTTCAGTGGTAAAAATGAATGTTTTACCACGGTTGATGTTCCTATTTCAGACTATTCCAATATTGAATAAGACAGATCTGTTGAATAAATGGCAACAAGAGATTTCAAAATTTGTTTGGGCGGGAAGGAAGCCCAGAATAAAAATGAAGATTCTTTGTGA
>NW_015161961.1:374321-461346 GCF_001447785.1 Gekko japonicus
AAAAAAGCAAATATGAACCAAAATATGTCTAATAAATGTTGGAAATGTAAAAAGCATGAGGGCTCATTTTATCATATGTGGTGGACATGTGATAAAGCTGTGGACTTTTGGACAAAAATCCACAACGAAATGCAAAAGATATTGAACTGCTCATTTAAAAAAGCACCTGAGATTTTACTTTTAGGACTTAAAATGGAAGAAGTGAATGTAACAAAAAAGACTTTGCTCTGGTATTTAATAACTACTGCAAGAATGGTCTATGCTCAATGCTGGAAACAAGAGAAAATACCAGAAATAGAAGACTGGCTACAAAAAGTTCTGTTCATGGCAGAAATGGACAAAATTACAAGGAAGTTGAACAACAAAGAAGATCAAGATTTTTTTGACGAATGGAGTGACTTTAAATTGTATTTGGAAAAAAACTGGGATGTAAAACAAAACTTACTATGTATGGAACAATATTGAGTCAAAATGTGTTATCTAGTTAAAATGTGTTATCTAGTTAAATTGTGATATCTAGAGTAATACTGGAATTTTGAAGTAAAAGGGGGAAGCATTGCAGGAAGCCACTGGTGGGAAGGGAGGGAAGGTAGGGAACTTTGGTTAAGTGAAAATGTTCTAAATATATGATTACCTTTAAGAGAAAATAAAAAATTGTTTTAACCAAAAAAAGAAACAGATATGTCTTTAATGATTCTGATGTAACATTGTCAAGTATTTGCTGACACAAGTTTGTAAAAAGTAATGCCAGAAAGAGACCTCAGGGTTATATGGGGGGGGGGGACCTAGCATATAGGATACACAGAATGGGATGGCTCCTGCAATCTGTCTTTGGAAATGTACTGATCTGAAGGCTTTGAGTATCAGGTACCAGAAGTCAGGCAAGGCAGGGTTGCTTGGTCCAAGGTCAGGCCTAACAGCCTCTCTTGGCTGGTTTTATAGACCCATGCTTCAGGGTCATGCTTGCAACCAGGTGCTCAGAAACAATTCTACAACTACTCATCTTTGTTAACAGCAAGCAGCTGGTGTCAGGCTAGGTGTGCACTTTACCATCTTGTCTGCAGCTCTGTTCTCAGCCTCCGTCTGAGGTGCTCTAAGGGTTTGGTAATACTGGTGGGCTGGGAATAGCTGACTGAGGTTCACCTGCTGAATCAGGGCTGGAGGGTGTCAGTGGCTCTGGCTGTGAATCCTGACAAGCCTGCAGCTCATCTTCCCACTGGTCAGCTTCTGGCTACATGCAGCTCTTCTTCTCCTGAGGAATCCTCACTAGTGCTGAGCCCTGGCTGACTCATGACAGGAAAACTTTTTTGGCTGTGGGTCTTCTTGGCTCTCTGACTCCCCAGCAGCCATTTCTGACCCTGGGAGAACAATGTACAAGCTGTGTTCATACTAGGGTTCCCATGTACTTACCGTGATCCGGCGGGGGAAACATGCTCCCCGGCTGGACCATTCCTCCCATCATCATCATCATTATTTATTACGGTCAAAGACCCATCAAACAGCATACAGACCATTCCTCCCTGTAACACACCATGCCGTTGCCAGGAAGTGACGCTGGGTGACGCTCTGGCAATGGGACAGAAAACTCAATGGTACCATCGAGTTTCCAGCCCCATTGCCAGAGCGTCGCCTGGCGTCACTTCCTGGCGACGGCATGGTGCGGTGCGTCTGTTGTCTCCGCAGGAATGATCCTGCGAGGACGTCTGTGTCCCCTGCTGAATCACGGTAAGTACTTGGGAAGCCTGGTTCATACATCATGGAAAGCTGGGATTCAGCTGTGGTTCAGCCTAGCTTGCACGGAATCCATTACAACCTCCCAGTTGCTGGCTGTATGTCCTGATTTTCAGAAATATTTTGCGAAGTAATTTTTTAATCCATTGTTTCCACATGTCAAGCATTTATTCAAAATGTAGGCATTTAAATCACATCTACAATGTATCCCAAGGCCATTTATAAATTGTGCAACAAATCAAGGAGGGAAGGACAGCAAAGGGGGTAACCAAGGAGATATTTACTGGTACAAGCAGGAATTTAATTTTTTTTAACGTTAAATTTACAATCACGGGGGGAATTCAGAAAAATACATTCAACATGCGGAGATGTCACAGCATGGTGATTTTTTCCACAGTAAAAGTAAGGATCAGGCCAAAGAGCATGTTGTAGATGTTAAAAAACCTCTACTTGAACAAAAGTATTACCATTATTAGAGGCGACTCAAAGAATCACGACTGTTCAAGGCAGAATTTACACCAAATAACAGAAGAAACACTTTCATTTCTCCCAGCGTTTAGATCTTGAAATTGACTGTTTAGCTGGAAACAGTCATTTGCTGAGCTATTAAACTTCCGTAACCTCGACTCTGCTGTTACTAGCAACACTTGTTTGACAGAGTGCTGACAGATCTGCACCTTCATAAACATCACTGTATAAACTATCACAGTACAACAGAGATGGGAGACTGCCTCAGAGGCAAAGATGGGAAATCACTAAGCAACAACTATCAGAATCACATGACCATGACCTAGTTGAGCTGCAACAGATTCCGCCTATAGGTGATGCATTGCTTATTAAAATACCCCAAACACTTTAAAACAAGCAAACCAATCTTCCCTACCTACAAAAGACTAGCAGGTCAGGGTGGTTATCCCGGAACCCTTCTGTATGATATGGGTTAGGAATTTAGGCACAGCAAGCACTCAAACATAGGCTGCCTCACCTGTGGTCTGAAGTGGTACAGTCAGAACTACACATTATTCTACTGTTTGGGTAGTTCTGTTCTTAGCACGAGCAGTCCAAAACCTTGTATGCAGACACAAACAAGCGTGCAAGTGTCATGATCCACTATTGCCTATTGAGTGACACCACCTTCCAGCATCGTGGCAAACAATGTTGGGGAGTCTCCCAGGCGTTAGAATGAGAGGGGAGGGGATTTTAATCCACTCTTGGCCTCCTCTCCACCAGCTTTTCTTCCTCCCGGGCCTGTTGTCAGGATCTTCCTTTTATATGCTTTCCTTTCATGCCCCTTAACCTCCCTGACTTCCTATTGGACCTCTACACCTGACTGATGGCTCTTTCTTAACACAGGGCCAGGATACCTGCCTCGGTTTACTCCTCCTTTCAATGGGCCTGGCTCTTCCTGATATGAGCCCCAGCTGAGGAGAGGGTGGGGTCAGGGGATCTTGCTGCTTTTCCGCTTTGCTCTGAACTGCTGGGGAATCCGCCCACCTTCCTTTTCCCCAGGCCGTTCTGAGAGTTGGGTGAGACAGGTCTGAAAAGGAGACAGGCTTCTCTTTCCTGGGGCTTAAAGAGGCTTCTTGGTATACCTCCTCTACCCATGTCTTCTGCCCTGGTTTCTCCAGCTTCTTCCTAGCCTGTTGAGGCTTCGGCTATAGTGCTGGCTTGGGTCTTCACAGTAGACACAGCTGTTGGGACCTTCAGCAGCATTTCTGGTATCTCTACTCCCTGCCTGTGTGTGGTTTGTCCTGGCTGAGTCCAGGCATTGGCATTCTGTTGGGGTGGGGTTTGGGGCTGTCCTGGGCTTCCCCTTTGGTGCAGAGAATCACCTCTGACCCCAGACAGCAAGATTTAAACTTCTCCAGAACCCTTTATCATGCTGGGTGTTAAAAACAGTGAATCCATAGTCAATTTCAACAGCTTAATGCATCTAGCACATAATAGTGGACAGCTACCACACCTTTTATACTTGGATATATGTTGCCACTACTGCATGCTAGGCATATGTCCTGTTAATGACACCTACTCTCTATTCCTTACTGATTCTAAACACAACAAACTTCAAAGTCACAAACTTACTGATGTAGGAAGTCCACCATCTTCCCTATCACTCTATTCTGTGGACAAATGAAACAGGATGCAAAATTTCCAGATTTAGTAGAACACAAATGAAATGTTGCCTTTTTTCAGCCTCGGAGTGAAAATTCAGCCTCTAGTGAAAATTCACACAAACAGTGTACATGCTGAGATTACTGTACTTCATTCAAAATTATCATGTGATTGATCACCTGGGAGGGAACCTGGGTCTGCCCTCATGGATTGTCATGATACGAAAAATAAAGAATAGCGATGTGGATCTCTTCCGCTACAGGCTCTGGAAATTCATTTCAAACTCCTTCTAGGCTCAGAATCCTTCACACCCAACTCTCTTTCCACCCCCCCCCCCGAATCATGAGGATTACATACATGCTCTTTTTTTTGTAAAAAAGAATATCACCTATCCCTGTGTCTGAACTCCGTTATCCAATGGAGAAATTCCATTGTATCTAGAAATTCTAGATACATGTATCTAGAAATTCTCTGTTACCAGAACTGGAAATAGTAGAGTGGCTAAGAGGATGAGCTCTGAGCCTGAAATCCCCAGGTTCAATTGATGACTCAGCCACAAAGTCAAAGGGCAACTCTCCTCAGGATTGCATAGTCAGTGTTGCATTTGGATATGGGGACCCTATGTGTAAATATAAAGCTGACCCTGTAAGCGACTGTTGCTCAGCATAGCCTACTTCACAGGGTTGTTGCAGAGGAGTGCCCAGAGGAGCTGTGAGATTTGAACGTAACAAATGAGCATGGCATTTTCTTTTAAAAGCACAAATCACTGCTCTGGTTATCTTTCGCTGGATGAAAAATCACTCTGCTCTTAATCAGGATACTTCTGCTTTTACAATCCAACAAAAGCCAAAGAACAATACTGAGCAAGTACAGTAAATCTCTCTCCCAGGAGCATCTGGCAGAGACAATTTGCAGGGACTGAGAACATGCCGACAGCTTGGGAAGTTACTTATTTTTTTACAATCAAAACCAGATGGTTTGACCTAAAATGTCAACATTGCTTTTAATATCTTCTGTTTATTTGGTCACCAGCTGGCCTGGGGCAGGGGGTCATAGGAAAATATTGGATGAAAACACACCTGTTGGGAATGCAGAGTACCAGCAGTTTTGTCTGACTGTTAGCCAATCTGGCTTGGTACAGATGTACAGCATGTTCAGGGAGCGCAAAGGGAGAGCAAGAGTGCTATGGGGAAGAAATGGATGGAGCCGACCATAGGCAAGGAACCTCAATGATGGGAGGCAAAGATTCAAGTGATTCTAGGAGGCAGTCTCAAGCAAGGAGCAGTCTGCAGATGGGTAGGGGATGGCACCACTTGTGGTCAGGCTTTTACTGTCTTGTTTATACTGCCCAAGTGGCTAAAGTGGGTTTCGAATACAGAAGATACCAGAAAAGTCTGAGAAGTTTCTTGAACTCCCAAGACACTAGCCCCTTTCAGATTTTAATGTGGGTAGAATGAATATTTTGGAGAGGGGGCATAGGATCATGGTGACAAGCACCCCCCCCCACCTATGCATGTCCATTGAATGTACCAACAGAACTAATGCATGTATGTGCATACAGCTATTTCAAAGTGATTGAAGTGATTGCTTTTTACATGGTTCCCAATAGGTGTGTGCATTCGGCATAAGTCAAGCCAAAAAAAAATACCTGAAAAATACCTTACTGGGATTTTTTTAGGTATTATTTAAGGTGAATACAGTCCCCTCCCCCTAGATTTTATTCATGTATATTTGGCTATACCCAGGGGTCATTTCCTGCAGGAGCGCACAGGAGCGGAGCTCCGGCAGTAAAGAGCCCAGGGGGCGGGCACATGCAACAAGCCCCGCCCCCTGCTCCTTCTCTCCCTCCTCCTTCTTTCCTTCTCTCTCTCTCTCTGCACAGATCTGTGCGAGGGCAGATCTGTGTGTCCTCTCCCCAGCTAGCAATCCAAAACAGTCCAGTGGCACCTTTAAGGCCAAGTTTTATTCAAGTACAAGCTCTTCCTCCTCTGCGAGGGCAGATCTACATGTCCCTCCCCCCAATAGCTAGCAATCCAAAACAGTCCAGTGGAGCCTGAGCGGTGGGTGTTGCCTTCTGACACACTTCTGGTGATGTCAGGGGGTGTGGCATATGCAAATAAGTTATGCTAATGAGCTCCTGCACCTCTTTTTCTACAAAATGACCCCTGGCTATACCAAATAGCTGGTGGGCTCCTCTTGCAGCTTGGTCTAAACCAAGCTGCAAGAGGAGCCAGCCCAGGATCGGCTGCAGTGGCAGGAGAGCTCTATGCTGCTTTGGTTTGGTGTTGGCTTCTCTTGCAGCCCAGTTTAAATTGGGCTGCAAGAGAAGTCAGTCCAGGATCAGCTGTGCCCATGGGGAGTAGACTGTTCCCTACCTCCCCCCCTTTTCTTCTTGGGTCTATTGCCCCCCCCCCAAATTCAGGATTTTTTAATATTTCTGGATCTGAATACTGCACCAGTATTGGGATCTGGGGTTTGTTTTTGGGAAATCTGATTTTTTTCCAGTTCCATATACGCAAACCAAAAAAGGGGGAAAATTGCACATCCCTAGTTCCCAATCATACCAATGCACTATGAAATCAGTCTTTGGTTCTTATTTTATATCCTTGTTACTTCTCCGCTTCTCCCCTAACCCTGCTTTTCTATTGCTTGAACTCTATCAATTTAGCTGCTCTGGATGGGCACCCTATGCATTTGATGGAACAAGCTCTAGTTCACAAAAATGTATGTTGGAATAAATGCTGTCAATCTTTAAGTTGCTACTGGACTTATGTTTAACTTGAGGTGTCCACAGCTGAATCTGCACAAGGGAAGGATCGAGTTTACAGCCCTGATCCCCTGCTACACTTGTGCATTCTACCCATAGTCTGAAAAAGAAAAGCTTCAAAAAGGGAAAGAGCCCACAGAAACTGACATTCTTCTCATTCAAGTGCTGCAGTCTCCAACCTGCTCACTTGGATGTAAATGGCAAACATTATATTCATACATTGCATTATATTTGTAAAGAAAAATGGTTCCTTGTTCTGTGCTTTAAAGAGGCCTACAGGAATTTTCCCAGAGACAGTTAGAGACAACTTAGAGGTTTTCAGCTGAGGGTAGTACCAACCGCCCTTGAAGCTCCCAATTAGCACATTCCAAACAATTGAGCTATAGGCACCTGTGTGGGGGCAGGGACGGACCTAACTGCAGTAGGGTTTCATTTATCTCCCTCTCTCTCTCTTGTCCATCCTTGGATGTCATGTGCCTAGCAACTCAGAGAGTTACATCACCTTTCAGGTATCTCATTGGTCTAAAGGCCCAAGACCAGTCAGAGACCTTTTCCCTATAAATCTAGTTAGCCCTTACACTATGACACGTAACTCGTGACTACTTGACACGACATTATGTCAGTGGTTTAAGAGCTCCCAAAATGGCAGCCCACTTGATTCCTGCCTGGACTGGCTAAAGTTGTGAACATCTTGTCTTGCTGAAACTGACTGCCTCTGTTGAACCTGGAATGGTAATTGGAACCTTGTTTCTGTATGTTCAGGTATGCTGGAAAAGCTTAGGTTTAATTGTTTTATTCCTTCACTGTCTAGTCTTGTTTTAAATATTTTTGCACCTTAAATAAATAATTATATTTTCCCTCTGTTGTGGTTCTTGCCTTCAATAACCTCAAAGCCTTAAATCCAGAGCCTTGACTTTTGACCACCTACCAGTTAACTGTTTTGTCTTGGAAACTCACACTGCAGTCCCACTCTGCAGGGCTGACTTTTCTTGTTAAGTTCCCTGCTTGGTCTTTCTCTCCTGGGCTGTTGGGATAGATTGAAAGACCTGGTAGCAACCTACCAAGACTAGGGTGAGTTTTAGACTCTCTCTGGTGCTTTGTAATTTTGTTTTGTGACGCACTGCCTTTGCACCAAAAGTCCTTGCCCGGGGTTGGGAATGGGCCTTTTGACAATATTCATCCAGGTTTTCTTGACAATATTTTATGAAGTTATAATCAGAAACCCATCTTGTTTATTTCATGAAAAATGGATTCCTTCTTGGTTTTAAAACCTTGGCACACATTCCATAAAGCGGACAGAATCTTTTAGCAGCATCTTTGTTCGTTTTGGTGTTACAGAGATTCTATTTATATGTCAGGGATTTTTTTTCTCCGCCATCAAAAAGCCACTGACAAGTGTATTAGACACAAGCACTGAGTGCTGCGTGGTAGACAACAAGAAGCTAACAAATTGATTCTAAGTAAAAAGAGAACTCCTTGCTTGTACATCAAAGAGACTAAAGTATACTCCTAGTGCAGCGCTGAGGGAAACAAGAGGGCCGATCCACACAATGGTTCGTATTCTATCAGCTTTTCTTTGGACAAAAGAGGGAAGAGGGGGTCCATTTGACCACCAAAATGACTATGCTGACAATCCTGGGACTTACCTAGATAAAAATCATGCAGAACAGGAGGAATTAGGCAAGACTGGACAAAAACCTAGCTGGATCCAACTCAATCTCTTTTTGAGCCACAAAACACTCTAGTTCTCTGGCTGATGTTGTTGTTGTTCAGTCACACAGTTGAGTCCGACTCTTCGCAACCCGATGGACCACATCATGCCAGGCCCTCCTGTCTTCTGCCGTCCTCCGGAGTCTGCTGAATTCCATGTTCGTTGCATTGGTAACACTGTCTAACCATCTCATCCTTTTCCACCCCCTTCTTCTGTTACCTTCAGTCTTTCCCAGCATCAGGGTCTTCTCCAGTGAGTGCTTCTTTCTCACTTGGTGGCCAAAGTATTTGAGCTCAGCTTCAGTATCTGGCCTTCCAGGGAACAGTCAGGGTTGATTTCCTTTAGGATTGACTGATCTGATCTCCTTGCAGTCCAAGGGACTCTCGAGAGACTTCTCCAGCACCATAATTCAAAATCATTTATTCTTCAGGGCCTTCCTTATTGTCCAACTCTCAAAGCCATACATTACTACTGGGAATACCACTTTTGTTGGCAGGGTGATGTCTCTACTTTTTATTATGCTGCCTAGGTTTGCCATAGAGTTCCTCCCAAGGAGCAGACATCTTTAAATTTCATGGCTGCAGTCACTGTCTGCAGTGATCTTGGATCCCTGGAATGTGAACTCTGTCACTGCTTCCATGACTTCCCCTTCTATTTGCCAAGGAGTGATGGGGCCGGATGCCATGATCTTAGTTTTTTTGATGTTGAGCTTCAAGCCCACTTTTGCGCTCTCCTCTTTTACCCTGAGCAAGAGACTCTTTAGATCCTCTTCACTTTCTGCCATTAGAGTGGTATCATCTGCATATCTGAGGTTGTTGATGTTTTTCCCTGGCAATCTTAATTCCGACTTGTGATTCATCCAGGCTGGCATTTTTCATGATGTACTCTGCATATAAATTAAATAAGTAGGGTGACAATATACATCCTTGCCATACTCCTTTTCCTATTCTAAACCAATCAGTCGTTCCATGTCGCTTCTTGACCCTTATACAGGTTTCTCAGGAGACATAGGAGGTGCTGTGGTACTCCCATCTCTTTAAGGACTTGCCATAGTTTGTTGTGATCGCTTGTAGGATCTTGAGCATGACCTTGCTAGCATGTGAAATGAGTGTAATTGTGCGATAGTTTGAACATTCCTTGGCAGTGCCCTTCTTTGGGATTGGAATGTAAACTGACCTTTTCCAAGCCTGTGGCCATTGTTGACTTTTCCAAATTTGCTGGCATGTTGACTGCAGCACTAACAGCATAATCTTTTAGGCCTTTGAATAGCTCAGCTGGGATACTGGCATTTCTGCCAGCTTTGTTGTTAGTAATGCTTTCTAAGGCCCATTTGACTTTACACTCCAGGATGTCTGGCTTGAGGGCAGCGATCACACTGTTGTGGTTGTCAAGAACACTGAGAGCCTTCTTGTATAGTTCTTCTGTGTATTCTTGCCACCTCTTCCTAATCTCTTCTGCTTCTGTTAGGTCCCTACTGTTTTTGTCCTTTATCACAGCCAGCTTTGCACGAAATGTTCCCTTGATTTCGCCAATCTTCTTGAAGAGATCTCTAGTCCTTCCCATTCTATTGTTTTCCTCTATTACTTTGCATTGCTCATTCAGGAAGGCCTCCTCATCTCTACTTGTTGTTCTCTGGAAGTCTGCATTCAGTTGGGTAAATCTTTCCTTTTCACCTTTGCCTTTCACTTTCCTTCTTTCCTCAGCTATTTGTAAAACCTCACCAGACAGCCACTTCACTTTCTTGCATTTCTTTTTCTTTGGGATGGTGGTGATTGCTGCCTGCTGTACAATGTCATGAACCTCCATCCATGGTTCTTTAGGCACTTTGTCTATCAAATCTAGTCCCTTAAACCTATTCTTCACCTCCACTGTATATTCATAAGGGATGTGATCTAAATCAAACCTGAATGGCCTAGTGGTTTCCCCAACTTTCTTCAGTTGAATTTTGCAATGAGTAGCTCATGATCTGAGCCACAGCTCCAGGTCTTGTTTTTACTGACTGTATGGAACTTCTCCATCTTTGACTGCAAATTATATAATCAATCTGATTTTGATGTTTCCCATCTGGTGATGTCCATGTGTAGAGTCACCTCTTAGGTTGCTGGAAGAGGGTGTTTGCTATGATTCTCTTGACAAAACTCTGTCTTTGCCCAGGTTCATTTTGTTCTCCAAGGCCAAACTTGTCCATTATTCCAGTTACCTTTTGACTTCCTACTTCAGCATTCCAGTCCCCTATAAGGGGGTGTTGGTGTTAGTTCTAGGAGGTGTTGTAGGTCTTCATAAAATCGGTCCACTTCAGTCTCTTCTGTGTCAGTGGTTGAGGCAAATACTTGGATTACTGTGCTGTTGAATGATTTGCCTTTGGATGTTGTCTTTGAGATTGTATCCCATTACTGCCTTTCTCACTCTCTTGTTGGCTATAAAGGACACACCATTTTTTCTATGGGATTCTTGGCCACAGTAGTAGATATACTGGTCCTCTGAGTTAAATTCACCCATTACCGTCCATTTTAGTTCACTGATTTCTGGCCATGTCAAGCTTACCTTGATTCATAGATCTTACATTCTAGGTTCCTATGCAGTGTTGTTCTTTGCAGCATCGGACGTTCCTTTCACCATCGGATGCATCCACAGCTGAACATCCTTTCTGGTTTGGCTCAGCCACTTCATTTTTTCTGGGGTTACTTGTACTTGCTCTTCGCTCTTCCCCAGTAGCATAATGGACACCTTCCGACATGAGGGGCTCATCTTCTGGCATCATATCTTTTAGCCTTTTGTTACTGGAGTGGGTTGCCATTTCCTTCTCCAGTGGATCACGTTTTAATATGTTGTCGAAGGCTTTCACGGCCGGAGTTCATTAGTTGCTGTAGATTTTCCGGGATGTGTGGCCGTGGTCTTGGCACTGTAGAACCTGACGTTTCGCCAGTAACTGTGACTGGCATCCTCAGAGGTATAAACACATAAAGATGGAATACTCTCTGTGTCAAGGTGAGAAGAAAATGGTAGGCAGTAAATTTATATCTACTCCAGAAGGTGGGTAGGGCTGAGTCATTGTCTTGTAGGAGTTCCCCAGGCTATGGACATGCTAATGGCGGAGCTTTCCTGAGGAGGTTCTTTTGTTTCCTGAGGAGGTTTCCTGCTTGCTGAGGAGGTTGTTGAAATTCTAATCTTATCTGTAGTGCTATTGTCTGATATAAAGCCTTTTGTGTTTTTCAGGACAGGAAGCCATGTCCTATTTATTTTTAAACTCTCTTCTTTCCTGTTGAAATTATGTTTATGCTTGTGAATTTCAATGGTTTCCCTGTGTAATCTGACATGGTAATTGAAAATGTTGTCCAACCTTTCAGTGTCTTGGAACAAAATACTGTGTCCTGTTTGAGTTAGGCTATGTTCAGCCACTGCTGATTTTTCAGGTTGGCCAAGTCTGCAGTGTCTTTCATGTTCTTTTATTCTTGTCCGAATGCTACGCTGTGTGGTCCCGATATAAACTTGTCCACAACTGCATGGTATGCGGTATACTCCTCGTCTCCTAAAAGTGCTATATATACAAAAAATAACTAATTTGCATGGAAATGTAAGATACCCCCTGTGATGTTCAGGCTAGTTTCCACCTCTCTCCAAGAGCAACCAACAAGAGTCGACAGAACGCTGAGAGGAGACATGAAAACCAGGAGTTGAAAAACAACAGTTAAGGGGTTAGCAGTAGAGAGAAGCTGACAGCTTATGGGATGAGGTGAAAAGGGTTTTTCTGACTGAGGAGAACTGTATAGAAGAGCTGCTTGGAATAGGCTGTAAACAGTACATTTGTAGCTAAAGTATCCCAGTTGTAGATATAGAACCTCAATTCAAAAGTTCAATAGAAATGAAACATTTCTTAGACGATATTTGCCTTTGTGTTTTATTCTGATAAATAAAAGTTTCTTGCTTTGATTAACCCTGTGGGCTGCATGTCTAAGGGAAAGAAATACACACTCACAATTTAAAATCTCGGACTATACATATGTATTATAGGATATGAGTGAATGGTAGCAGCATGTGATTGGAACAGTGTTTGAACCCCGACCCCAAAAGCTATATGTGAGAGAGGGCTGTATTAAACAGGGCTGTGCTACCCTGTCTGTGGATATCTCTGGGAGTGAGAGAGAGGACTTGAGGTGTGAGGTGGTCGTGACTCTCTATAGATTTTAAAAGAGAGAAGAAGGGTGGCGAGTGTGACCTTATTCACGTACCATGAATAAGAGAGGTTGTAGTGGGTGGTAGGCAGGCACTCTGTGTGAGTGGACAAGGGATGTCACCTCCCCTTTATGGTATCTCTTGGGAAAAATCTAGTGTAGCATATAATTAAATACATTTATTGGGGCTTTGCTGGGTTCCCCAGTAAATCAATAGCTTTCAATCCAAAACACTCATGATATATCTGGGTTCTGTTTTGATTAGTTCTTTTATGAATCTTACCCATCTAGAATGTTTTCCCCCTAGAACTTGGGAGTGGCATGTGTGGTTCTCCCATCCTTCATTGTATCCTGCTCATTGTGGGGATAAGCAGGTAAATAAGCGGGTAAACACGTTGGGGACATACCAACTTGGAGCTTACCAGTGTTAATGTTTTAAGCATGTTTGTATTTTGAATAAAAATAATATCATTCATTGGGTTTGCCTGTGTCCTTTATAAAATTTATATCTCCAGTACCTGGCATTACATTTTATGACACACATGGCCGGCCTGACAAAGTGACATATCAGATCCGGCCCTCGTAACAAATGAGTTTGATACCCCCTGGTTCAACCCTTCTAAATCCACTGAAGTCAATAAGCTTTCAAGGCCATAACATCACTTAAAACTGTACTGTTGATCTTCACATTTTCAGGAAGAAGAGCCTTGTTTTAGAAGACCATTCCAGAAGGGTTCAGATAATTGTTAAGCTGAATTGCAGCTTTCAGGAACTCCTTAAATCTCAAAGTTTACTTCCTTGCTGCCTCAGATGGCACACCGTATATGGGGAAAAAAGGAGAGCTTGCTTTTGTTAAAGCAGCAAAACAAAGTTTAGGGCAAATCCTCTGAAATTTTACACATATGCAAGTTGTAGGAGGAAGTAGGAGGACAGCAAAAGACCTTACCTACTTGGGGGTGTTAGTCTCATGATGCTGAGCTGCAATATGGCAACACTGAATGTGGTAGGAGGATAGAAGAGACCAGCTGGGGTGGGTTGTTTCAGCAACTTGCTGACATTGCTACTCGTTTCTATTTTATGGTGTCTGTGCAATCATCTGGATAATGCATTCAGGGCAATGTATGAGCATTAAAAAAAAACAACCCAACACAGCAAGGCAACCCACGTTTCACATTAAGAAAAGCTAAATTCTGAAAACTGTACAAACTATGCAAATTATACGCTTTGCGGCTTATTTGACAAAAGTTATTCTCTCACTCTTGAGAAGGATCCAGGACTCATGCAAAGCACTGAAGCTCCATCGCATGACTACTGCATGGCCTACTCAACTTTCCTCTGGCTTCTAAAATGTCACTATGCATCTATAACAGTACTTTAAAGCCGATCTTTGTATGAACTTTAAGAAGGGATGTTGAATTCTGGTTTATCACCATGGAATATATGCAGTCCTGTTAAAACTGCTCCAAATACCAAGCATGACTCCAAGTGAACATAACATACATTTAAGCTGCATGGATTTAAATGGAGAGTTACAGTGCCATCCTATGCAGAGTTAATCTAATCTAAACACATTGAGATTAATAGTCTTAAATTTGTGAAACTTTGCATAGGTTTGCATTCTTAAGCATATGCTTAATTCTTCCATTGAAACCAGCAGCTCCTAACAGTGGTCAGTATTGGATGGATCATGCCCATTATGTTCTGCCACGCTAGCTGATGCAGATCAGTCAGAAGTGCACTTTGGGGGACAGTCTTTAACAAACTATGCCCTTACATTCAGGAGGGTAGCTGTGTTGGTCTGAAGCAGCAGAACAAAGCCTGAGTTCAGTGGCACCTGTCCGTACCTATAGGTAGGGGGTGAGCAGCAAATTAGCATAAGCATAATAAACCCTCTACCTATATGCAATGTTCCCTCTAAGCTGTGGGCTCTTGTGAGCAAAAATCCTACTTTGGGAGCTACTGGCATTAAAGTTGTGAGCGAGCGATTTGGCTACTACATAAATTAGTCTGCTGTGGAGCCCTCCTTCCTGAGCTGAGACAAAAATGTCTGCGCCGGAGGTTAAAAAACTGTGAGCTAGCTCACACTAACTCAGCTTACATTACATTACATTTGCGATTTATATACTGCCCTATCCATGAGGCTCAGAGCGGTTTACAGACACAATTTTATCTAAGCTAGGGGTACAATGGTGAGAGGAGGGTATTTTTCCTAACTAGGCACCTAACAGCAGGTTAGAGGGAACACTGCCTATATGTATACACTAGTAACTTCCATTTCAATGTATTTGAAGAAGTGTGCGTGCAATTGAAAGTTTATACCTTGAATAAAACTTTATTGGTCTTAAAGATGCCACTGGACTCAAACGTCCCATGAGTTGTACAACATATCAGTAACTGCATTTAGTTGTGATCTAATTATGTAGTATATTTTAATGCTGTCTTTCCTCAAAGAAGTTAAGGGTGGTATACACAGTTCTCCCTTCCCTGTTTTATCCTAATAACAACCCTGTAGGATACATCAGGCTAAAAGAGTGTGATTGGCCTAAATTAAACCAATAGATTTAATGGCAGAGTAAGATTTTGAACCTGGTTCTCCTAGCTGCTAGTATGACACTCTAACACTATACAATGCCAGATCTCATGGTAAGGATGAAAAGGTGGTTCCACAACTCCGGAGCTTTCTCACAGTTTGCCTAGGTTGCAATCTTTTATGCATCAGGCAAAACCATTTTGGCTCATCTGAAGTTTTATGTGATCTTTATGGAACTTCTTTACTGTGATATTTTATAGATGACTTCCACCTCTCCCACCAATGATCTAAGAAGATTTTTAGATGTTGTTATTCGTTTTAGGATTTCTGTTTTATGATCTGCTGCTATTTTGATTGCTTCCCCCCCTCTGCCGCTGCATAACGCCAACTCTTTTAGATGGTAGTCTGCATTTATATTTATACTGTCTTACATAGCTGCTACTTTATGTGTTTTAATGAATTATAACATCTTGGGCACTGAGATGGGATAAAGGCAGCAGGAGCAGGGAGGGAGGTAAGGAAAGAGGGGACGCTGGCACTGCCAAACAACTGCTGGTTGGCTTCTCTATCCTTTACATTTTAAAGAGACTAGAAGCCCTGCCTGACAGCTAATTCTGACTAAGAGCTGGTAGGCGCATAGACAGAGGCCAGGTCTGTGGCCATTGCAGATAATAGGACCATTATTTCTTGTGGGCTATAGGTCTATGCATAGGCATAAATGGGGCTACTTTTTCCAATGGCAGGTAGACCTGGCTCCTGTCTACCTGACTATCAGCTGTTAGTGGGCTAACACCTGCTAGGGAAGAGAGACTTACCCAGCCAGCATCAGAAAATGGCAGATAGTTGCCTGGGCTGGTGGACGGTGCTCCTGCACTCCCATGAGTCTTTGGTGCCCCATCAAATTGGCAGGTAGGCTCCTGTACTTCTGGGAGACTTGGCTGAACAGGTGCCCACTGGTTGATTGGGCAGGGCAGCAAATCCTTGCAGGAGTCTGCCTCCCCTCCCAACCAGCCCAGCCCAGCAATGGATCAATTATTTCCCATGGGGAGACCTGGCCTGCATACAGCCCATAGGAAATAATAGCATCACTACTGCCAATGGCCATAGACCTGGCCTTTGTCCACAAGACTCAGCATCAATTGCTAGGCAGGACTTCTAGACCTTTTGAAATCTAAAGTGACAGAGATGTTGACTGTTAAGAAGGCCAGCTTCCTCTCTCTCCTTTCCCAATCCTGTGCCTCCATGAAAACAAAACACTCCTGAACTTCCAGGAGAAAATTTTTCATTGCTCCCAGAATATTTCAGGAATATTTTGGATTGTTTTGGATATCCTTGAGCCAATCTGAGATAACTAATTTTGAGGTAATTTCTGCTCAGATATATTCAAATACCCCTAATGATAACTGTATACAGCCTATGATAATCTTGCAATTGTTCCACCTAGCAGAGCTTCTGGAGGAAGAGGAGGACACTATTGCAGCCCAGGCTGCAGCCCTGGAAGTACACTGCTGCAGAGATCAGTCATGCTACAGGAATGCAGCCACTCCCCAAAATAAGCCTTGTGCAGGTGTGTCCTTGGAAGCACCTGGTGTATGCTAAAAAAGTTGAATCGTCTTGATGATGATCGACAAAGAGCACATTCAGACTGGGAGCTATATGATGTCCCTAAAAAGCTTACCCCACATTGTTTGGAATCATGTGGTTTGCGTGCCTGTCACTTGCAGCCTCAGATCAGGTGGTTAAACCTAACGTGCCTGCCCGACACAGCTGCTTGGAAATGTGAGAGAGCAGAGAAGTGATAACACTTCATTTAACAGGGTAATCTGTAGCCTACAGACAACTGCCTCCCGCATGGTTTCAGTCGGCACATCTAAGTTTTAAAGTAATCACCACGTGGCTTTTGTCAACTGAATCCATTCCCACAGAATGTCTAATACACTGGGAGATCAAACTTTTGATATATTCTGATGTATTCAGCCAACAAGACACCCTCATGAGTTACACCGGATGATTTTAAAAACAGTCTTGTCGACGTTTTATCAGATCCCGCTCAGATGGGTCAGAAATGTTTCCCCTGTCAGGATGTCTTTGTATAAATGTTTTATTCCTGTCTGTTTTTCACATAAATGTGTTCCACTGTAGCATGCAACGCAGGCCAGCTGGTTAGGCTCCTCCAAAGCTCCGATTTCTCAGAGCGGCACTTCATCCAGCTCTGCTTCGGAGATATTTATAGAAATTTAACATGCTGTTCCAGGCTTGTGCGATACTTAGCTGCTATATTCCTGGAGCATTCACTGCATTCAATTAACAATCACTCCACATTTCTAGATTCAAGTGACTAGACTACTCACTAAGGCATTTAAAAGAACCTGTTAATTAAAGGAAGAAGCCCACCACAAATTCTCCATTACTGTTAGTATGCTTTAAAGCTGTAATGATGGCATGGTAATTCCAACTCCCATGAATCAAATGCTTAGTACAGAGCCAAGGAAAGTTAGCAGATTCAACTGCAAAAGATTAATGGTTGCCCAGAGCCAAGATGCAGACGAAACAGATTAACTTTTGAACAGGGTTAAACAGGCCTGTAGCTGGGGGGGGGGGAGGATGTCACCCCCCCAATTTGTTATATTTGCCCTCTGAATTCCCAGGTTTCACTTTAAAGAAGTCTCTAGCCCTTTTGGTTATGGAGGTATAAAAGGAAGTGTGAGAGCAGTTTTTGTCTGGATTGCCTGGGAAGGAACCAGGACTAGAAGCTGCATGACTACTGGAGCTGACTCAGTTAACCCCTTAATGACCACATTGATTTTGCCTGCTCTGTCCCACCACCTTTTCTCCTTAGGCAATTTGTGTCTTCCTTGCTTGTTTCCTCCTTAAGGTACATAGTGACATGAAAACTTTGGGCAGAAAACTGAGAATTACACTGTTTGGGGGTGCTTCCTTTGTTTGCAGTGAGATATTTGCCTCAGGAGGAGGTAGGGCATGGAAGGGGGGACAGCAGTAAGAAACTCAATGCCCAGTTTCGCTGAGCCTAGTATTCCAGGTTCCCTAGAAATTGGTTTTACTCAGACTACTATTCCATGTTCCCTACAACAGCAGCATTAAAATTCTCAAATACATAAATACATGCAAATATCCTTGCTGTAACTTGTTTGTGTAACAGAATGTATGCCTCTGAGTATGGGCAAAATGGCTTTTACTTACTAGTGGAAAATCAATATCAAGCTCCTGTCCTCACTTCCCCCAAAATCTGGGAACAGAAAGGGGGGGGGGGAGAAATAGCACTCCATAACCTTTCCGTAAACCTTTCACTACAGAAAAAGCATTCTAATAAAGAAGGCCAAAGGGCCGAGGGGACATAATTTCTAGGCCGTCTTAAGAGCCAGGACCTCTAACAATAGAAAAGTCAGGTCCCTGGAATGATCTAGATAAAACTGTGGAAAGAATAATTATTCTCTGAACGCTGAGCCTGCAAGCACTCAGCACATGTGCAAACTGCCTTTCCCTTACTACACATTAACCACATCTATCTGCTATGGGATAATTTGCAGGCAGGTATAAATTAGGAATTTCCCATGTTGACAATTAAGCCACTGATTAATTGCCATCTCCAAACACCCAACTTCCCCAACACAGTTTTGAGTCCTACCCCACAACTTATGCCCTGAAACATCTCTTGGGGAAGAATGGAAATACACTAATTAAATCAAGAAGGTACTCTGAAGAAGAGCTAGTTTTTATGCCCCACTTTTCTCTACCCTACGGAGTCTCTAAGAGGCTAACAATCTCCTTCCTTTCCTCTCCCCACAACAGGAACCTTGTGAGGTAGGTGGGGCTGAGAGAGCTCTGGGAGAACTGTGATTGGCCCAAGGTCACCCAGCAGGCTTCCTGCGGAGGGGTGGGGAATCAAACCCAGTTCTCCAGATTACAGTCTGCCACTCTTAACTATTGTACCATGCTGGCTGGACTCTGCTCATGCTGGAAGAAATACTGTATGAAGCAAATCACATTTCCACGGACAGCTGACTGTTGGGGAAATTAGGGGTGCAGGAACCTTTTCATGCACTCCTATTCCCACTGTGTTCATTTGGGGGGAGAGAGAAGCTGGTTTCCCAATTGCATTGAGAGAGTGAGAGAGAGCTAGAGACAAAGAGAGAGATGTTCTAAACCAAAACTCAATTTATTCTATTACACACACTTAAGTCAGAAAACACTTTTGTAGCGTTTCAGTATTCAACATAGAATATTTCAACACAGCTCCAAGTCATAAATAGTGTATTTGAAGTTCTATAAAGGATATCCTTGGCTGCTCTGTCAAGACCCATAACAGAGGGTGGGTGGCCAGAACAACCAGGAACAAAACTAAATTCAGACATTAAGTACCCTTTTCTAACCATAGGAGCTAATGTAACTGTCAATCAACTCAGTGACAGGCATCGGACATTCATCTCTGACATGCAGGACAAAGCTCAGCCCATTCTTTTTATCTCTGGGGTCAGGAAGGTCAAGGAAAGCTGGGTTAAGCTAGGTTGACTCAGAGAGCCAAGGAAGCTAGTTACAGATATTCTATTTAGAATTTGACAGTGACTCCTGACCTCTGCAATGTATAAGCATTCCCAGAAGGCAAAAGTCATGTGCGGTGAAAATCATGTACAGGGTTATCTGTACCTAGAACATAAGAACATAAGAGATGCCAATGTTGGATCAGGCCAAAGGCCCATCCAGTCCAACACTCTGTAACACACAGTGGCCAGAAATACCAGTGCCATCAGGAGGTCCAGCCCTCTCACTGTTGAACCCCCCCAAGCACCAAGATGACAGAGCATCACTTGCCCCAGAGTCCCTATCTATACCTTGTGGCTAATAGCCACTGATGGACCTCTGCTCCATATGCTTATCTAATTCCCTTTTGAAGCCGTCCATGCTTGTAGCCGCCACCACTTCCTGTGGCAGTGAATTCTATGTGTTAATCACTCTTCGGGTGAAGAAGTGCTTCCTCTTATCTGTTCTAACTTGACCGCTCAGCAATTTCATGGAGTGCCCACGGGTTCTTGTATTGTGAGAAAGGGAGAAAAGTACCTCTTTCTCTACCTGCTCTTTCCCATGCATAATCTTATAAACCTCAATCATGTCACCCCTCAGTCGTCGTTTCTCCAAGCTAAAGAGCCCTAAGCGCCTTAACCTTTCCTCATAGGGAAAGTGTTCCAACCCCTTTATCATTCGAGTTGCCCTTTTCTGCACTTTTTCCAAAGCTATAATATCCTTTTTAAGGTGTGGTGACCAGAATTGCACACGGTATTCCAAATGAGGTCGCACCATTGATTTATATAGGGGCATTATGATATTGGCTGATCTGTTTTCAATACCCTTCCTAATAATCCCCAGCATAGCATTGGCCTTCTTTATTGCAGTCACACATTTATTGCAGTCTTGACATTTTCAGTGAGTTATCTACTACAACTCCAAGATCTCTCTCTTGATCAGTCTCTGCCAGTTCAGACCCCATCAACGTGTAGGCCACAGTACTTAGAGTCCTGAAGCCTCCTGGGAAACAGAACCAAAGATTCAACTACAGAAGTGAATTACTATAGAAATTAAAGTCACATAGGTTTAACAGAGGACTGAGCCTCAATCCAGGCCCTAATCCCATTACATTAATGGTGTGCCATACTGCAGATATATGGCTTCTTCTAAGCGTGCCTGTTTGTGATAACTACTGCAGAAGTAGACTGGTGTCAGACATTGGCACTAAAAACTCAACTACATGTTACCTTTAGGTTAAGGATGATGGGTGGGGGTTAGCAATCCTAGCTGTGCTTCAGTGTCCTTATGCCTCCTCACCCTAAGACGTCTGACTACATGGGAAGAGCTAAGGAAAGTTAGAGGATTTAGATGCAACAGATTAAAGGTGTAATATCTGCAGGCATGTCTTTATATCTAATTTTACTCTCTGGAAAGAGAATAGCAGAGAAATAATTCTAAGCTTTTCATGGCTGTAGTCCCTTCAAATACCAGGGAGCAAAACAACAGACTGCAATTCAAAGTGGGTTACGGTATTAGCAGCAGGGTTGTAAATACCAACCATCCTATTATTCCCTGTTAAAATATGTAACACTTACACTAAAGCCTACTGAATGGGATCATTTGATTAGACGCACTTTTGAGCCTTTCTGTGTCCCCCAAGAAAGGATCTTTTCCATGGGACATTTTCAGAAATCTGGGTTACAACTAAGAGTGAGAGATGCCTGACCATACCTTGCTCTGAAGAGTTTTAACCCTGGACTAAATAGAAATGGGGATACTGTGGTGGAGGTCCTGGTGAGATGGTCATGCAGGATTGTCTGACCCTGACCTTCTTGCATGGATTATGCACAAGAATGTGCATGCATGTCAAAGCCATGATCTGTAGCCATTATCTTTGCAGGGTACAGATCACACATTCAAGGTACCATGAAAACAGGGAAGCTGCCATGTCCCCTGAATGCCCCAGTACATGACTGGTATGTCAGACCTAGCCCATATACAGCATACACACACTCCATATACACTGTGGCTCAGTGGCAGACCAACTGATTTGCATGCATATGGTCCCTGATTTGTGGTGTCAGACCTCTGCTGAAAACTCTGGAGAACTGCTGCCAGCCAGAGAAGGCAATACTGGCCATAACAGACCAGTGGCCTGACTCTGTTTACAGCAGCTTCATGTGTACCATTTCCATTCATGCAAACTTGTTTCCATGTACAGATAGACCTATCTGAAGTAGATGCAAAGATTATCCATTCATATGGCATCTTTTGCCAGTGATCTTTGAGCCAGTGGTTTAAATAAAGGAGTATTTGTCCCACATCAAATGTACCATGATTTTAAAAGAACTCTGAAGAAGCACCAGGCACCTCAAAAGCCCGTAAAACATGCGGATGTAAAAGTAGCCATACTAGACTGCATCAATGATCCACAAAATCCAGTTTCCAATAGGGGCGAAACAGATGCCACGGGGAAGCCCATCATCAGAGTCTGCTGGGAAAACCACTCTGCTAAGGACTGCTTCACAGCACCTAACAATCAGAGGCATTCTGCCCCTGACCCTGGAATCCCATTCAATTACTAAGGCTAATAGTGAACAGTAGACCTTTCCTCTATAAATCTGCCCCCCCCAACCCATCTAAGCCAGTCGCTAGCAATGGCAGTGAGTTTCACAAGTCGTCTACATGTCATTTGCCTGTCTTGAATCTACTTACCATCCCGACTATTTCACCTTTCACTGGAAATTTATCTCTCTCTCTCTCTCTCATGATTGCAGTAATGCAACCATCTTGAACATTACACTGAAAATACGTTTCCACTGAAAATACGGTTCGCACTCTCAGACCGCAGAGGCACGTTAAAAAATGACATGCTCTGAAGGATTGGAAATAGGGAAACAGGGCAAGTTCACACACGCATACCCCTACAGCTTGCTAACCAAGACATGCAGAGATGACTGGATCAAACATCACAGAACTTTTGTATCCTTGGATATCACCTTAAACATCACACATTTGGCTGCACTTAGCAATGAGATACTAATAGGCATGCATTTTTGAACCAGATCTAAGAAGCCAAAATTCATTGCATTTCAGCTGCTATCATATTTACACAGGAAGCACCTTTATACCTAAGCAGCCAGCTCAGTATTTTCTACCAAGACTGGCAGCCACTCTCCAAGGATTAAGGAAACCCTTTCTCACTGAGAACCTTTAAATGAAGAAGCTGGAGACTGAACCTGGGACCTTCTTCATGCAAAACATGACCATAGTTACTGAGCCATGGCTCCTCTCTCCAAACAAGTTAGGTGATTATAACTTGGAATTATAATTAATAACCCCTCTACTGAGATGTAGCCAAGTCTGACTCAAATTTTTAAAATAATTTCAGATGATCACTGCAGAATAAATGTACTGTAGATCTGTTCCTCTTCTATGATGTAACTATAGCAAGTGTTATGCTTTCTGGGAATCACAAGTAATATCATGCTAATTTACATGGAATCATACATGTCAGTCAGATATATAGCCATCTAGTTTTTGACATATTTCTGTTGAGATTCCTGATGTTGAAGATTAAAAAGTAGCTGGTGCTGTCACTGTGGAAAAAACAGGTTCCACAGCACTTGATTAGGTGTCGGCACAACTCTGGAAATGGGAATCTTTTGACATCCTCCAAATCACATTTGCTAAAATGTTTCCTGGTGTTGCACTGTGGCAGATCTGCTTCAAAGTGTAACTCCCCGAAGAATCTGCTTAAGCATACTCAGCACAACTACAGTCTGCTAAGGCAGCAAAATGACTCAGAAGCTTCATTTGCTACTTATGGGTAACCGTGAAGAAAACAGAAAATGTGTGAACAACGGGAAGGAGGAAACGATGCCCACTGCAGACAAACAGAGGTTTGTTGTGACATCTGAATGCAGTGTCTGGGAAACTGAATTTACTTCCTTTGTGGAAGACAAATTTAATCACAGTTGAGAACCTCAACTGAAGTGTATGAGGGGCCTCTATATAACATATTTTTACACTGTTTTGCTCAGCAACAGACAGGATTGGTGAAAGAGGAGGGCAGCTTTCCTCTGCATGCCCAGTTTACATGGCGTTGTCAAACACAGGCAGATATGGGTGAACCAAAAAGGGTATTAGAAAGGGCAGCATAAGCAGCAGCAGACAAAGGAAGCCACATGCATTTTCAGCAATGCAAACTAAAACCTATTGGAAATGTATATATGCCATCACAATAATCGACTGGCATGCATGTGGGAGTTTAATGCTCAGCTCAAGATCTTATGCCACCTAAGGCAGCAGGGGCATTAGCTGCTCATTATCTGCCCACTTTCCCCTAACAGGCTACGTGCAACTGACTACAGAGTGCGAGACACCCTTACTCACAGATATCCCAGTCCGTGTACTGAAGCTTTGTGGGTGTGTGTGTCTCATCTCCGTTTCAAAGCCGAAGAGCCAGCGCTGTCCGAAGACGTTTCCGTGGTCATGTGGCCGGCATGACTAAACACAAAGGCGCACGGAACGCTGTTACCTTCCCACTGAAGTGGTACCTATTTATCTACTTGCAATTTCTTGCTTTCAAACTGCTAGGTTGGCAGGAGCTGGAACTAGAGATGGGAGCTCACTCCGTCATGTGGCACCCGGGTCTCGAACTGCTGAACTACCGACCTCCCACAGCCTGCAGTTCAGTGTCTTAACCACTTGAGCCACCGCAGCTCCTCATGTATGTGTACATCAGTGTTTTCAACATTGATCATACAGAAAGTCGGCCCTTGAAATTCTTAACGATTCTCACACAGCCACAAAATCTCCTCTAGTCCATTAAATTCAGTTCAAGAGGCCTTACTTCTACAAAATGCTTTGAGGATTGGTTTGTCCAAAAGACAATTATTAAGAAAATCCTTTAATTATGGGAAGCCTAAAGAACAAATTTGGAACTGAGACTGATCTTAATTCTTTGCACATGTTCATGCGTTTGTGAAATCTGACGCTGTATTGCACATCATGTGTGCTGGTTCTCTTTTACGTTTCAGGAGGGATCTTTTCTTGCTTTTGTCAACAGAAGATTACATTTCATACATGCATATTCCTCCCTTAATCTTTTTGCTCTGATGATCTAAGTTTGCTATAACAACACCGAAGTCATGTTTTGAAGTGATGACTTGCTATTGATTAACATAAAGAACAGGGCAAAAAAAGCAATCAGACACAAAGCTCAACTTGTCTTCTGAATTCCCTGGAAATACCTTTTCTAATGACACTGTGATACACAGTAAGCACAGGATGTACCAGAACAGGGAATGATTCTGCTGTGTTTTTATGGTGGCACGCAATCACACGTATTTTTGAAAGCCAAGAAACCTATACTGATTTTTCTGTTAGTGTCATGGTTTGCACCCAGATAAGAACTTTTTAATGCAACTAAAAAGTTAGCCTCTGTGAGATCTGGAGCTGTATTTGCATGCACTTTTTTAAAAAGGACAAACCAGCATTGTTAGGCCACATTCACACATGAATGAGATGGTCATTGGATGGAAACAGACTGTGCTACTTCAGCATGCAAGCAGAGGATTCGAGCTTCAATGGTTCCTTCCTATAAAAAAACACCTCCCCACACCGAGCACAACTATAAGAAAGCCCTGTCTTTGATTAGCGTGCCGGCTTTCTGTTTGCAGGGAGCACTCTATCACCTCATCCCCCTACATGTCCTGGTCTCACTTATACCTAGAATAAAACTTTGTTGGTCTTAAATGTGCCACAGGACTCAAAACATTGTTCTGCTGATTCAGACCAACACAGCTATCCACCTAAATCTACAGACGTATATCTGACATTAAAAATCATTATATTCAAGATACCAGTGGGATAATAGTTTAATCTTCCAGGGCATTCCACTGCTGACCTAACATTAGCAGTTCTCCTAAGAGAGACTTCAAAAGGAGATTACAATATGAGACTGCTGAATTAGAATCCATTAACAAATAGTGGACAATGGACCCCCACAGCTTAACAGGGGGATAGGAGTATTATCTCATTAGGGAAAGGTAAAGGTTCCCTTGCTCGAAAGCCAGTCGAGTCCGACTCTAGGGTTGCGGTGCTCATCTCCGTTTCAAAGCCGAAGAGCCAGCGCTGTCCGAAGACGTTTCCGTGGTCATGTGGCCGGCATGACTAAACACCAAGGCGCACGGAACGCTGTTACCTTCCCACTGAAGTGGTACCTATTTATCTACTTGCAATTTCTTGCTTTCGAACTGCTAGGTTGGCAGGAGCTGGAACTAGAGACGGGCGCTCACTCCGTCATGCGGCACTCGGGTTTCGAACTGCTGAACTACTGACCTTCCACAGCCTGCAGTTCAGCGTCTTAACCACTTGAGCCACCCCAGCTCCTCATTACAGATGCTAATTTTGTTCTATTGCTACAGATTAACAAAGATGAAACTGTCAGAGCACTGTGATTCAGTCCCATGCAACACATGCACATTACCAACTTACTCCTGGGGTTGTGTTATAAAAAAGAGAGCTGTCAGTGCATCACTGCTGAAAGGATATTCCACTGGGACCAGAGCATCACGCAATGCTAAAGAATTTAAAATCAAGACTTCACATTTAGCAATGGTTTCAGAGAGTAGCAGTGTAGGTCTGCAGTAGAACAGCTAGATTTGAGTCCAGCAGCACCTCAGAGACCAGCGAGATTTTCGGGGTATGAGCTTTCGAGAATCAACACTCCCTTCATCAGATGCCCTTTAGCAACAGGAATCTTGCTTTGGTAGGATTCCAATTTTATTCCAGCGCAACTCTGCAAATCTGAATGTTTAGCCTATAACATTTTAAATCCACATTTTCAGGTTATCACATTTAAATCCATATTTTCCGATTCTCAGACAACACTTTAACCAGGGAAATACTGGAAATAAGCAAGATGCTGTTCTGAGTGGTTTTAATTTGGAGTTTCAAAATAAGCTTACTGGTGTGTCATGTCTAAAAGAAGTTTCATCGAGTTAGCTGGTATATTGTTATGACTTACAACTCAAGTAATCCAGGTGGGCAGCCGTAGGCCAAATCCAGGTGGGCAGCAGTGTTCCCTCTAAGCTGAGTTAGTCTGAGCCAGCTCACAGTTTTTTAGCCTCCAGCTCACAGATTTTTGTCTTGGCTCAGGAAGGAGGGCTCCAGAGCAAACTAATTTATGCAGTAGCCAAATCACTTGCTCACAACTTTAATGCCAGTAGCTCGCCAAGTAGAATTTTTAGAATGGTGCACTTGTTTAGGACTGTGCTGCTAATTTCATTCCTATCAATATCTAATCCTAGAGAAAGGCACCGCTAATCCTATACATATGCAGGGCTGTGATCTTGCAGAGAGTGTGTGGAATAGTGGGTGCTTTTGTTAGTTGGGTGCAAATATCAGAAACACTAGTGACTGCATTAATTTAAAATGGCATTTCAGATTATAAATCTTTGAGCTAGATATTGCTTAGAAGATTTCAAGCTTTATTTCTTTTTTTTGGGGGGGATGCTACTCAGCATCTAAATCTTTGTCTGTTGTCTTCCAGATTATGTGCTATTATCTGTGTTCAGAAATTTGATGGAAATACTCACTTGATGAAGTATTTGATTCCATCTGCTGTATAAGCCTCTTCCCATCCATAAGGCAGGCCTAAACAGAAGAAAGGGATGGACGAAAAGGAATTACTTTCAGTATTCAAAGGCTGTATGAACCAAAGATTTCTGAAACATTAAAGTGTTACAGTTTTCAAACAATACAAATGGAGTCCTCAAAAGATGATACGGTTAATCACTGTAAATCTTACTTTCATGTTTTACAAGAGGCCACAGTGGTGACTGTGTTCAGCAGCCATAATCGCACCTCTGTCAAGGATTTGATGCAAGCTGCGGTCAATATTACACAGCCACGTGAATTCTGAGAACTGCCTGATTATTAACTGCCAGGTGCTACTGTGTACAGAAGTGAGCTGCAGAAAATGAAATTCAGTATCTACAGATCAGACACCTGCCTGTCTAACATACAAGGTTGAGAGCAATGACTCACTGTGACAATACTGGAGCACTAATTGAGAAATGCTTGCTTGCTGAATGGTGCTAGCCATGGTTAAGTTTAGTGGGAAATGGTTCTAAATTTAGGGGGGAAAGAAACGGGGACAAGTTAGGGTTGCCAGCCCCCCAGTCCGGGCGGGGTTTCCCCCACTTTTGCAGGCTCCTCCCTGCCCGCAAAGGCCCCCAAATGCAGTGCAATAACATCACCCAGAGGTGACGTCATCATGCCACTGACATTGCAGTTTGGGCAAAACTCTATGGTAAATTTGGGCTCAAAACCATAAAGTTTTGCCTAAAACTGTGAGCGGCACCATGCAATGTCAGTGGGGTGGTGATGTCACTTATGGGTGATGTCATCATTTCATGCGCGCAGCAGAAGTTCCTGGAGAGGAGTGAAGATCCCCCTGCCAGTAGCAAGATAAGACACTGCAACGTTAGGAAAAATTTACAGTAAATCATCTGAAGAGGAAGAGGATACATAAAAAAGCAGAGGATACATATTGATAACATTTTGTAATCAAGGTTTCCTGATGACACATAAGATGAAAAACACTTAGCAGAAGAATGATTAATTAAGGCACTTGAAACTTAAGAATAGGCGTGCAGATATTGTACATATATGGTGAATTTTTGTAGTTGGCTTTCATGGCTTTACCCTCAAACATTTTAACATTCTTTTTTTTCATTTCCTTTTCTACTACCCTGTGGAATTCTAGTGAGGCTGTCATCCCAAAGGCACATTCCTGTGGGTAAGCCCCACTGAATAACACAAGACTTACTTCCAAGTAGACCTACTTAGGTTTGCTCCCTGTGTTGTGTGAACAAGTACTTAGTTTTGCCTTTCCCGATCACACTGCTAATCATTTTTGGTGGATGACCTTTTCATTCTGGTATTTTGAGACAAAGAATGAGTTTGTCCCAATTAAGTTCCTCCATCCTGCCCATAATGGGCATAGGGTGAGTGCTTAAGAAGTTAGTGAAAAGTTTTTCCTGCATTGTGATAACTCAAAAACAAATGGTGGGGGAGTATAGCTCCTGACGGCTTCCTGATGGCAGAGAGGTTCACATGGTGTATTATTCCCGCCCCTTGTCCTTGGCAGAGAGAAATTACGCTCAGATCGACAGAGAGGCTCTGGCAATAGTGGCAGCCATCAAGAAAATCCACGATTATATCTACGGGTGGCCCTTCACCATCACGACCGACCACAAGCCACTGCTGGGCGTACTGGCCCCGGACCGCCAGACGCCGCAGATGCTGTCCCCCAGGGTGCTGCGCTGGTCGATTTTCCTGTCTGGTTAGCAGTACGCACTCGTCTACCAGTCCCGGGAAGGCCATGGGCCATGCTGATACCCTAAGCAAGCTGCCGCTCCCCACCTGCGACCTGGCCTCGGCGCATCACATTCTGCTCCTTGAGGCCCTCCCCGACCGTCCCCTACTGGTCTCCAACATAGCACGCTGCACCGCCAGAGACCGTGTCCTCTCCAGTGTTTTGGACTGAGTGGGGAGGGGATGGCCCACTGGCCGGGTGGGCCCCAAATTCACTGCATTCTCCTCCTGCCAGGATGAGCTGTCTGCGCACAAGGGTTGCCTGTTGTGGGGGAGCAGGGTGGTGGTGCCAGCACCGTTGCTCCAGCAAGTACTAGCCACACTACCTGAAACACACCCAGGAATTGTGCGGATAAAGGTGCTGGCCCGCAGCTATGTCTGATGGCCAGACATGGACAGCGAAATTGAGGACTGTGTAAAGTGCTGCCAGCCATGCCAAGAGTCCCAGCCGGATCCCCCCAGGGCCCCGGTGCATCAGTGGGAGTCCTCCCACAAGCCATGGGCCCGGCTTCATCTCGACTTTGCGGGGGCCTTCCAGGGACAGATCTTCTTCATTGCGGTGGACTCTTACACCAAATGGTTGGAAGTGGTACCGGTCCCCGTCACCTCATCCCGAGCTGCCATTCGTGCCCTCTTGCAGATCTTTAGCACCCATGGCATACCCAACACCGCCCCCATGGCATACCCGACACTGTCATAACAGACAACGGGACAGCCTTCACCTCGGCCGAGTTTCAGGAGTGCATGGGCTCCTATGCCATCCAGCACATCCGCTCAGCTCCCTTCCAACCTAGCAACCAACGGACAGGTAGAGCGGATGGTGAGGACAACGAAGGAATACCTCTGCCAGATCATCCAAGGAGACTGGGACCACCGACTAGCGGCCTTCCTCTTCGGACGGCCACAGCCCCGCAGAACTCCTCGTGGGCCGACGCCTCACAACCCGGCTAGACTGTCTACACCCAGACCACACTCCAGAATACAGCCCTGACCCCAAGAGTCAAACAGCACCCCATGGATTCTTCCCCGGCGACTCCGTCTATGCCCGGAGTTTTGCCAGAGGCCCAGCATGGGTTCCTGCCAGGATTATCAGAGTAACAGGGCCCCTATCATACGAGATGTCCACAGAAGACGGCCAGCTGCTCCAGAGGCACACTGACCAGCTCCGCCGCCGGCTCCTTCCAGCAGAACCAAGTCCGCCTGCAATGGTCCTGGAGAACAGTGAGGAGGAGCTGCCAAACCCCCTGAACCGTAGGCCAAGAGGGACCCACCTACAGCCAGCGAACAACCAATAGCCAGCGAGCCACCATCTGAAAGTGCAGGCAACCCCGAGATATCACCTACGGCGCCACCACCCAGCAGTTCCCCGGTGGGACCATCTGACTCTGTCCCAGGTTGTCGGAATCCCGCCGCTCGAACTGTGAGCGATGCAGGCCAGCCTACTTAAAGGACTTTGTCAGTTGAAGAGGCTCTGAACTTTCATGGTGAGGGGTGTTATATATTGAGCCTGAACTGTACTTGCAAAAGGACTTAGCTTGAGGATGCATAACAATAGCTTGCTAGGATCCTAGAATGGACCAGTAGGGTGACATGGATCCTAGAGTAACCCAACTGGGAAACAATGTAGTGTAAATAGCCTATAGTTGGGAGTGGGGAGTGTTTTGGGTGTAACCTTTTTCAGGCATAAATACCCGGCTTCAGCCAGGGGTTTCTCAGTCTTCTTTCTCTTGCTGAATCACTAATAAACTATGAGCTGATCACCTGAACTTGTCTGAACCCAGTATATTTCACATTGGCTGCCATAAGCTCGAAACTGGCTTATATGTATAATTGGCTCTGTGCCCCAAGACATGATCCTGAGCAAGGCAGCTTTATTCCAAGGCTGAATACTTAGAACGGGAGAACCCTGCTCAATAGGTTTGTTCTGCAGCATTTAATCTGCTCCTGTGTCATGTACAAATTTCCTCCACAAAGCCATACACTGAGCATACATGCTTTACTTGATGTGTATGCAGGCAGACCTTGACTTCCTGAACTTGCTATTCACGGTGTTCCATTTTGCCAACTAGAATGCTGGCGGCTTGTACAAAGTCTGTTGAAAGAACACAATGCTCTCCCCTTTGTTTCCCCCAAAGCCCTCTCTGAAGGGGGGGGGGGCTCTGAAAGCTTCTGTATGTCTCTCCCCCAGCTTGTTTCTGCACACAAAGCCAAAGAGCTACAAGTGCACAGTTTAATTTGTAGGTCTGAGCTCCCGTGCCATTTTGAAAAGAAATTCCCCTGCAATTTATTCCAGCCTTGATTGAATTTCTGTCTGGAGAAAGGAGCTTGATTTCACTGGGCAATCGCAGCAAGCTATAAATAGTCAAGTAATGCAAGTGTTTTCAAGGAAATTTAGCTGAGAGATGCAAATCGGTTTTTAGGGTGACAACACAGATGTACTTGCACCTTCTTTGTGCAAGCGACATGCTGGTAGCTGATGGGGCTAAAGGGGAGGCAGGGAACAGAGGTTTTGATCTCAGGACCTCCTGGTGGAAAAACCAAACAAAGAAAAGCAAAGCAGAAGGTAGACAAAACTTCAGACTCCGTTTCAACAAGAAGTGCCCATCATTTCAATAACAGGGACAGATTCCCAATGCTAGGGCAACTTCCACAGTCTGAACCTGGTCAGAGCATGCATGACATCTGCTCACATGTACCACAACAGTGAGGGTACAGAAAAGAAAAGGGAAAGACAGACAATAGGTTATACAACACAATCACATTTGTCGAAGACAATCATGTAGTACATAATGTATAGGATAGAGAATAATTTACCTTCCATTCCCTTCATTATAATGCTTAAGCTATTATCTATAAAATACAATAATTCTTATTTCTGTTGGAGTACAGTTGTATTCATCATTTTAAGTTTAAGTTTCAAACTTCATAACTAATCTATTTTGGCTACACTGGTTTCATTACTACTATGTATTCAACATATTTTTGCCACTTCTACATATTAATTAGAACCATTAATAGAAAAGCAGTATATTACGGTGTAAAAGAAAGTCTATTATATATTTCATATAGAGAACCCATTTATATTTGGGATATTACGTTTGGAAGAGATTTTAATTCTACTTCTATTTTATTACCATGTATCCGTATATGATATTTTTTCACTTTAAGTTTGTCTTCTGCTACCATAATACACATAACTCCAACTTTCCTCAGATTTCTAACATACCTGTTTCTCAAATAGGTTGTTAATTTTCTCATTACTGCATATTCTGCAAGTTTATCTTCCCATTCTTCTGAACGTGGACAGACATCTAGTTTGCTGCATAAATAGTTCTAGCCACTGCCACCATGTATTTGAATACCTCTTCTAAAAAAATTGGCAATGTGTTAGGCAGAACACCTAATAGCATGCTCTTAGCTTCCACTGGGAATTTAAACTTTAATATATTCTGCATTTTTTTGTGTATTTCTTTCCAATAACATTTTGCTTTTTTACAAGTCCACCACATATGAAAGAAGGTTCTATCTATGTCTTGACATTTCCAGCATTTTTCTTTGTTGTTTTTATATGCTTTCTCAATGTCCTTTGGAGTCATATACTATCTGAAAAACATTTTGTACCATTTTTTTCTTAGTGTCTGGCTGACAGTAAATTTGATATCTTTTCCCTGTAGTCATTCCCAGAGTTGCACAGATACCTGTTTTGCATCCTCTTAATCATATATTTTTTCACTTGTTCATCTTCTGTTTCTAGCTGGAGTAAAATCTTATATATCCATCATAGTAAATGCTTTTTTTATTTTATAATCAGCTGCTCAAATTCAGTCGCATCACTTAGAACTCCACCTTCAATATGCATGATCTCCCTTAGTCCTGAGACTGTTAATATATCAGCCATTGAATGTTTACACCTTCATCTTTAATATCTTGCCAAGACTTAATTTTCCCCTGAGTGTTTATCATCATGCCATAAATTAAAAAATCATTGTTATTTCTTATATTCTTATAATGATGAACTTCTATTAGAGACATAAATGAGGAGTTTGAGGGACTCAATAAATTCTGGCATATAAACCATATTCTCAAAAGTCCATCTCTGATTTCATGACTTCTTTCTTGTATTATGATCTTTTTAGTTGATTTCTTAATCCAGAAGTAATTGTGTAGGCCTTCATCAAGATCTGCTGATCCTAATTTTACCATTCTTTGTCTTGGGTTTTTAATCTAGTCGACATTCCATACCAAACCTGCTGCTTAGTAATATAATTTTATATTTGGGACTGCTAAACCTCCTCTTTTTTCTCATCTTGTAATATTTTGAAGCTTATTCTTGGTTTTTCGCCATTCCATATAAATTCATTTATCTGTCGTTGTCACTCTTTCAATATCCTTTCTTCTATGTATATGGGTAACATTTGGACCAAAAAGTTTAGTTCTGGCAGCACATTCATTTCCTAGCCATGAGATTTTATTTTTTCCATGTTAATAAATCTGCTTGAATAAATTTCCAAATCTTCTGATAGCTATTTTTTTAAAAGATTACAGTTTTGCCCAGTCACGTTTATTCCTAAATATTTAATTGTGTTGGTGGCTGTTGAGCACTTTGTGCTCTTTATAATTTTTTCTTCTTGTTAATTTAATAGCCTGGTAGGGATTCAAATCCTCTGATATGTTCAATTACATATTGCAATGATTTTTTGGGATTCAAGACTGTATTTCTTTTTCTGTATATGTAATTTGGTCTCCTTTCTTTGCACCTGTTGTTAGTCTTTTTTCTCTTTCCATCTTGAGACAATACGTCAGATACCTGCCAGGTTTATTTGCATGTTCAAAATATCTTTAAGAAATTTTAATTTTTTTCTGTACCTCTTCTACTTCTAATATATCTAATTGGTTTTTAATAGTTTCATCTCTGCTAATTGGTTTTTAATAGTTTAATCTCTGCTAGTGATTTGTATTATAATTGTTTTTATGTTCTTGTTCCAATCTCTGATTTTTTCCTGTTACTGTTTTAGTTTGACCTAATCTTTCTTGCTTTTTTTAAAGCAGTGGCTGCTAGTAGAATTCCTCTGATAAAAGCTTTACTTGCTTCCCAAATTGTAGTTGGAGACATTCCTTCTGTGCTGTTTATTAAAAAAAAAAACTCTTCCAAATCTTTTTTACACTTATTTACTGCATCGTCTTGTAGTAAAAGAGTATCATTTGATCTCCATCTTCTTCTTGATTCTCTATTCCATTGCAAGACTACTTTTATGGGATTATGGTCTGCAAATATCTTTGGTTGAATCTTTACTTTTTCTAAATTGTCAAACTTTTTGATATCCAACACATGTCTATTCTTGAATATGTTTGATATCTGTCTAAAAAGAAGGTAAAGTCTCTGCCCTTTAGATGTTTGGTCCTCCAGGAGTCTTCTCATTCCAGCATATCCATATATTGAAGGACATTTTTAGGTAATTACTCGCCTTTAATATCCCTTAATCTGTCTTTTTTTTGGGGGGGGGTCTAGTACTCCATATCTCCAAGAATCATTATTTCCTCATCTTGGAAATCTAGCATAGTTTGGAAAAAAATCTCAAAAAAATAAACTTTGGCCTCATTTGGTGCATATATTGTTGCTATCGTGCATATTTCGCCTTTCGGGAGTCTCATTTTAAAAATTAGGTATCTTCCATCTGAATCTCTTAATTCTTCTGGTACTCCTAATTGTGGGTTGTTTATATAAATGGCTACTCCACATTTTTTTATTTTGTGCTGATGCATGATATGTAGTCTAATGTTTTTAGTGTTTAAAATATGTTGGTATTTCTTGTTTATATGAGTCTCTTG
Source organism: Gekko japonicus (assembly GCF_001447785.1). Lineage (NCBI taxonomy): Eukaryota > Metazoa > Chordata > Lepidosauria > Squamata > Gekkonidae > Gekko > Gekko japonicus. The sequence continues at coordinate 409,082 of NW_015161961.1, forward strand.
TAAACATAATATATCAGTGTGTTGTTTTTTCAGTTGATTGAAGATTTTTGTGCATTTTGAAGAACTCAGTCTATTGATATTTATTGATACAATTTTTAATTTATCCATTTTGCCCTGATGTTGTTGCCATGTCCAACTTATTCTTTTCTATGCTTGTTTCTTCTTCAGAGTTTGGTTTGAGCTACTAAAGATCTTGCCTTTCTAAATGTGTGTCATTTTTTGGGCTTCTTTTTGATTTTTATAATTTCTTGTGTTTGTTCTTGTAATTTTAAATTAATTTCTGATAGTCCAGCTGATATCGCTTGACATAAATGTTCCTTCTTAAATGTTCTTCTGGGCTCTTTCCTCAGATTCTTGAATATTTATCTGAATACTCTGGATATTCTGAATTTGAATGGTCTTTTGAATTCTTTCTTCAAATTGTATTTTTTATGATAATTATTTCACCGTTTCTTCAGTTCTCTAGTCCTCATCTGTTTCATCTGTACTCCTTTTTGTCTCTGACATGTCCCTTTTGCCATTTTAGTTTTTTACACTCTTCTATATGTAAAAATATTGTACATACTTTCCATATATTCCCATATACTATTTTCTATGCATATATCAAATGCGCAACAATCAAAGTTTATACTATTTAAATAACTCAACTAAAGTATATTTACATTAGAATGAAAATGATATTATCTACAGTTTTTATTAAAAAGGGCTACATGTAGCAAGTAATTAATGTTCTGAATATAGTCTAGATTAGAAAGGTATCTTATCTTCTGATCATTCTAATCATTAAATCACAAACATCTATCTATCACCAACAGAACAACCCCCCCATTAAAATTATAATATAGTAAAGCAGGGGAGAGAGGTGATAAATGAAAAGAGGGGGAAAGGGGAAGGAGAAAGGGAGGGGAGCAACAAGGAAACAGAGGGAAAAAGAAGCATCTTAGCTTCTTCTTCTTCAGGACCCCCCCATGTTTTTATGATGTTTTCATTCTGAAGAATGTTACATTTCCAAATAGGAAAATATATAACAGAGGAAAATAAATAAATCTTGTCTTTCTGATGAGCTGATTGTCTGGCAAAACTGAGTTTTATTAATCCCTGCTGCATCATGTCACAGCTGAAACACTGAATCGCTTCAAACAAAGGTCACTATATATTGGAAGCTGACTTCAAATGCTGTTGGGATACTGCCCGTCTTTTCAATTATGATCACAATTCCGGAAATCCAAAAATATCCAAAATATCACAGTTCCGGAAGTCCAAAATATTGCGAAGATTACTGAATCCAGATTTGTTTAGGGAAAAAAAAGAAAAGATAAAGATTGGTTGGGGTTGGCTGAATTATCGGTAAAAAGCCCTCCTTATCTCAATGATATTTCCAGAACCCAGGTCGAAACCTGACTTATCAAGTACCCCCTGGGTTCACCTGTCAGTTGGGTCTCCCCCATGGGGGAGAGGCAAGGATAGAGAATTAAATTCCATCCTTTCCTGGTGTTGTTCGCCCCACAGCGAGAAAGGACTGGAGCCTTTAAAAAGGCTCCTTATCAGATTGCCATGTTTCCTGGAAGTCTTATTAAATGAATTTTTTAAAAAATCTGGCATGAGTTAAAAATGGACCTTTCTAGGCACTGCTCTGGAAACTCCAAGATTTATCCTCTCCTGCCAGAAGTATTCAATGGCCAAATTATTTTTCAGTCTTCAACTGCAGGTACAGAGCCAATAAGAAAATGCAGTGGCTGTGCTGCCAGTACTAAGCCTCTGGAAATACAAAATGGGACTGATATTACATATACAAATTCTGTACTGTCCTACATAGTTTGTATCTGCATCTACCAAAATCTGCATATATATAAAATCTGTGTATATTCCAATAGTAATTCAGCTTAATTATTGTTATAATAGTTTAATTAGATAATTTCTTTCAATTGTTTTATGTTCAGTTGGAATAAGTAATTTACACAAAACAGGTTATAAATAGTTGATTTTAAATGAAGAATTAACTTAGACACAAACAGGTTATAAAACAGTTCATTTTATTAATGAGGTGTTTCTGGTAATTTTTTACATAGTACAAAGGCTCTGAGCAAGCTCTTTCTGTTTTTCGGTTAGGATCTTGAAAAAGAAAGTAGGGTGGAAACTGATGCCTATTTTGGGGTGGAAATCCTGACATTAAAGACAAGAACTAAGTGGTCTATAGGGGAACCCCCCCCCCCCCCACAAAAAAAAGAGGACCAAAAGGGATATAACTACCTATCCACCTGATGATCCTGAGTGAGAGCACAAAATCCTTTTTACGAGAATTAGCCTTTGGCTTACTGCTGGAGAGTACTGCTGATCTGTACTGATGTTACTGATTTTGTCATTATTGCAATCACTTATTTGTAACATTTTGTAGCAGTCACTGTACCTAATAGCCAAGATGGGGCCCGCTATGTGAACATGGAATTGTAATGGGCAAGCCATGGATACCATTTAGAGTAGCACAAACTAAGATTTGCAGAAAATCTAAAACTGAAAAAACAAAAAGGGCAGGAGTAAAAATGCTCTTAAACAGTTGTGATCTGCATGCATAGACACTGAAGAAAACATGGCGGGAGTTCTGCTGGCATTGCCGGTTACCGTAGCCATTGCCTTGGTGGCGGCCAGAACCAGGGCTATCAGAAGAGGGCAACCAGAATGGCGAGAGGGTTGGAATCCAAGTCTTATGAGGAAAGGCTGAAGGAGTTGGGTCTGTTTAGCCTGGGAAAGAGAAGGCTCAGAGGGGACAGGAGCAATTCGGCTAACACGGCGGGCCATTTAAATGTCTCCCCATACCTTCCCCGGCCTGTCCAAGGGCCGTCTTGCCCGGGTTCCCCACAGCTGCGGGGCACCCAAACAAGCCAAGGGAAGGCAGTTTCTGCTGAGTTTCTGCTGTTGGGTGTGGCCTATTATGCTAATGAGTTTCTGCTGGGCTTTTTCTACAAAAAAAGCCCTGGCCAGAACAAAGGAGGGCACAGCAGTGGGAAGTGGGGGACAGTAGTGGTTGGGGAGGTGATAGTGAGGAGGGGGAGGAGGCCAAGGAGAAGGGGAGATGACAGAAATCGGGGGAGAGGGGAATAACAAGAAAAAGCAGACTACTCTTTCTGCTGAGTCCTCACAGCCCCCACCCCCTCATAACTGCAAATTTCTCTGAACAGCTAGAAAGATGATCTAAAAATGTTCAAAAAGCACTAAATATGTCTTGGTACATGTAGCAAGGATTAAATGTGCACCAACTTGCCTCCTCTCATTCCTTTAGTAATGACATGGAAAATCCTTATTTTAGTAGAAGGAGCATATTTCTCCTACACAACTGGAAAGGGGGGGGGGAAGCAAGCCGCATAAAGAGAGCCCAGCCTCTCTCGTGCTTCAGAGCTGAAGCTGATGGAAACTGGCAGTGGTTTAACAGAGTTGAAGCCATTGACATCCAAGAGCTGGACTTATTCTCCATTTGCAGAAATATGAAGGGCATCAGCTCTCTGGCTGCATTTCCTTTCAAGATGAATTAATATCCATAAAGCACAGGGGTAAAAAGGTAAGGGAAAAGCCACAGAGATTTGACCCAGTCCTCCTCGTCTAACTGGACTTGTTTGCACTGAAGTGAATGCATACCAGATGGCACCTTTCCACTCCAGGAAGCTGAGCCTGTATTCCTCCCCCTACCCCAGCTGTGTTATTTTGTGATGCATCTCCCCTGGACACTCAAATGGAAGGCCTGACTTGGAACCCAACATTGTTGTTCTCCTAACCCACTTCTCTCTATGTTGGCTTGCTGCTGATCATTTCTAAGAGATGGTATAGGCTGGAAAGCCATATGTTGGGTCTTCTATGGTTGTGCCATTGAATATATTGTTCTCAGCTGTCGTTCCTCTATATGATAAAGCTGGCCAGAGTATGGCACTGATAAATTCCCTTTCCTGAGATCTGCTTCCTTCTTGTTTCCTTTCCACATGTGCATCACCACTGCAAATTCCTCATGCATATTGGTAATGGAGCTTCCACATGTGGGAGGTTATTTTTAAACTTTTCTTTTTTATTGATTTTTCCTTTCCACATGTGCTCTGGAGCTACTCCACATTGGCTTTCAAGGGCACTAGAGCCACAGCTGCCATGGCAATTTGCCAGCCCCATTGTTTGCTTTCCCCCCCATGCACATGCTATAGCACTATAATAATCCTATTAAAATTCGAAACAGATGCCCTGACCTCGATAGCCCAGGCAAGTCCGACCTTGTCAGATCTTGGCGAACCCTGGTAAGTACTTGGATGGGAAACCTCCAAGGAATACTGGGGCTGGTGCAGAGGTAGACAATAGCAAGCCACCTCTCTGAAACATCCAAGCCCCACGAGGGGTCGCCGGAAATCAGCTATGACTTCCAGGCACACATACACACACAAAATACTCACAAAAAAAATTGAAACAGATAAGGAGCCATATCATTATACAGCTATAGCGCAGTACTGACATACGAATAATATCTCTCTCTTGCAGCTTCCCCTTCCCATTCCTTTTCAGGCATTCAGGACACCTTACCCTGCATATTTCTTTTTTTTAAAAGCACTGGAGACTTCAGTAAAAACAACAACACTATGCCACCTACTTCCATATGGGTCCACCAGCTTACTGTGTTCATCTTCCGAGGACCTACTTCAGGTAATCTGCATTCTGAAATTAGGTCTGTGGCAAACCAAAAGAGGGCCTTCTTAGTTCTGGCACCAAAAACTATGAAATTCTCTCCCTAGGGATATTCATCTGTTGCCTTCCGTCACTGTTTTCTGCAAGCAGGTGAAAACGTTTTTGCTTTGTCTGCTGTTGGCTCAATAATCCCTCCTTCCTGCCCTGTGTTTTAATTACAGTTTTTCTGTGCTTTTATATATGGACTTTAGTTCTGGTTTTAATTGTTTTATACTGTGTTTTTATAATGCTCACTTTAACTGACAGCCACCCTGGTGGCCTTGATAGGGCAGGAAGGTGGAGTGCAAATTTGGAAAATAAACAGATAGCAGTAATTACAGATTTAAAACTATCAGATGGTCTGGAAGGGAAGATGCTCATTATTCATAGAATTATAGAATGTTAGAATTGGAAGGGAGCTTGCAGGTCATCTAGTCCAACCCCCCGCACTCTGCAGGAGCATAGCCGAAAGATGTTATTCAAGGTCCTGCCCACCTTGGTGCCATCTACCTTCCCTTGGCCTCTTACAGCTGCCATTTTCCCAACTGTACCACCGAAGGACTGCTTTCAGGCTTTTAAAAAAATCTGCAATTGCTAGATAGCTATAGTATTATAACAATCTATTGACATGATCTGCTAGTTCTTCTGAATCCCGTTTTCAATTTTTTAAAGAAGTCTTTACATTGCAGAGATCTCTTCGATAAAAAAGGCAAGACATATAATTTAAAAAAAGAATTATGGAAATTCCTGGAATGTAAGACAGGTATTCTCCTGCCAACCTAGCAGTTCGAAAGCAAGAAATTGCAAGTAGATAAATAGGTACCACTTCAGTGGGAAGGTAACAGCGTTCCGTGCGCCTTGGTGTTTAGTCATGCTGGCTAAACATGCTGGAAACGTCTTTGGACAGCGCTGGCTCATCGGCTTTGAAACGGAGATGAGCACCGCAACCCTAGAGTCGGATTCGACTGGCTTTCGAGCAAGGAAACCTTTACCTTTACCTTTACTTTAAGACAGGTATTATACAAAATGTCCTAAATAAAGGTACTACGGCGCTATGTATTCTTGTGTTAATGGGAGAAGTACTTCACTAAAGAAATTATTGATTTGCTTCCAGGAGTAGATGGCTGTATATGACTTCTATGTTCCAGCCTTAATGAGCCTCCAGACTATATAACAAAGGTTCATATTGAGGAAACTGCATGTTTTTATCTGTTTTAATTTGTTTAATGATTTTGTATTTGTTATCTTGTATACTGTCCTGAGCCTGGTTTTTCCAGGGGAGGGTGGTTTAAAATCAAATAAATGATGATGATGTGTGGCTCACTCAGAACTGATCTGCACATTGGGAATAACTGTGTGGTCTCACGCTGTTGGATTACACCGCTTCAGATTGCAGGTGAGGGATGGCATGTTTACTTGTCATCACACTGCACGTCAGCTGAAGCACCTAGCTCTTCCTTCCCTCTGTTCTTGGACAGTGAGAAGAACACCCACAGCCCTGAGGAAGCACAGCTTCTTAACTGGTCATCCAGTTGCTGGTAGTCAAGGGACAAAGATGGCACGGAAGGAGATGGGAACATAGCCTCAGTGACCCGATGAGAACTAGGGTTTGAGTACATCAGAGAGGACTAAAGCACCTCCAGTTAATTGCATCTTAGTGTCTTAAGTCAGCTGCTAAAGAAATCCTTCTGGATGAAAATACAGGGTAGAAATTAGACCCCTTCCAGTCCTGCTTTTGACCAGGCCATGGGACGGAGGCTGCACTGGTCGCCCCCATGGACAATCTTCGGAGGCATCTGGATCGGGGCGGTTCAGAAAAGTTGTTAGACCTGTCGGCGGAGTTCAACACGGACGATCACCAACTACTGACCCGCTGCCTCGCTGACACCGGGATTCAGGGGTCTGCCTTACAGCTCTTTCCCCTAAAGAGCCCTCAAATAGCCAGTCCAAATAAAATAGAAATGGATTTAATTGACAGAAAATAAGGCTAACGTGCAAAAAGCACGCAAGGAGCGGCACATGTACAAGACCAATTGGGAAATGAAGGGATTAGTGGGAAGTATAGGGGGCAACTGGGGTGATAGCTACCTGTCCTGAAGACCAGGAATCCGTAGAGCAGAGGCTGTAGAAGATGAAAGGAATCCAGAAGTATCGGAGGGTGTGATGCAGAGTGGGTGCCCAAAACACACACACAGAGAGAGCAATGGAGCTGCGGCTGCCTAGTTATAGCAAAAACGGGACTTGAGGGCATGCTAATGTGCCTGCCCCTTGAAACAAAGAATTGATGAGATTACCTAAAAGGTAAAACAATGAGTTTGTGAATGCTGAATGGCTGCTACCCAGGTAGGGAGAAGGCCTTCCTTCTTCCCAGTATCATGTAATAGAGCACAATGTGTGACATGATATTTTCTGCACATGTGTATCCCTGGTGCTGTACTACAAGACAGTATCATGGGAAGACTGCAGGAACTGTAAGCAGGCAGATTCCCTCTCTTTATTGAGAGGCAATATGGAGGAGAGCACCCGCATTTTACAGAACCCCAGGAGTTCACATGCCAAGCAGACCTGAATAAGGAAGACCCTCTCCCTACCCTGGTAGCAGCTAACGTTTCATGTAACATCTGGATTCACCACATGCGGTTGCTGTACTAGATTTTATGGCATTATTTTTGAGTCACTATCACATTGGACCATTGCTTTTAATTTAATCATCTCAAAAGTGAAGATTGTTGTATATTTGGGTTCTTTCTGTGAGGCCTGGAAAAAACACCCCCCCCCTTCAACTTCAGGTAACAGTTTTCAGTCTAACTTGACAGCAATTAGAGCGACCATTGGTACTTACCCGTGAAGGGTCCTTCTCCTCTGAGGCTTGGAGGACATCTTGTGGGTGATTCCCATCCTTCTTCAGGGAGGCAGGACTAAGTTGAAAAAACTTCTTCCTGTTTCCTCTAGTGGGAGTCACCCAGGCTCAGTTCGGTGCTCCGAAAGCAGTAAACTAACTAATAACAATACTTGGTGCTCAAACGATTAATGAGAAAAAAACAGGAAGAATGTTATGTAAAATTCAGGAGATAAACTTCAAACAGGGAGTAATTGAATTCCCAGAATAACCTAAGGTGGTCGCGTTATGACGACCCGGGAGGGCCAAGATGTCCTCCAAGCCTCAGAGGAGAAGGACCCTTCACGGGTAAGTACCAATGGTCGTTCTCCCCTGAGGCGGAGGACATCTTGTGGGTTCTCCCAGAGCAGTTCTATATGGAAAATCACCTAAGGCACTGGTACATACTAAACATCCTATTCCACACTTTCTGCAAAGTGGGACATTATCTATTTCACAGAAGACATTCTGACCTGTTCCCTTCGTGTGATTCTCACCAAATAATTTAGACAGCCTTATCTAAGCTATTGATTTATTTTGCAGACATCTATTCTTGATGGTGTTTTGCTTTGGATGGCCCTTAAGTGGGTGGCTTAATTATACCAAATGGGACATATAGGAAAAGGGCAGCATTGTTTTGTGCGGACCCATAGTGCTATTCTTTAATGTATAGGCTGTCCTGGTTTTTAATATGAGGCAGTTTGGAGTGACAAAATTTAAAAACATCTGCTCTAGTCATCTTCTGCCTTGACTTCTGGATCCTTTTTCTTCCCTCTGACCTTTGTTCATCATGTTTCTCTCCTCTACCCAAATCAGTCACCATTCTTGTTTTTCAGACCAGGTGATATTCAAACCTCTGCATTGGCTTCCCATCCTTATTCTTGTCCAGGACAAATGTGTTGACTTTTCCATTAAAGCTCTCCATGGCCCTCCTTGCCTTTGTTTTTAATAACATCCCTGTCCACGACCCTTTACTGACTGCTATATCTTTACTAAATTAGCTCCCAAAGGCCTTCTACTGCCTCAAATGGCTCCATCCTTTCTCCATTGCTGCCCCCTTTTCCTGGACCCCCTTTCCCACAATAGTTATACAGCACCACATCTTTGCCTTACTTCACATCCATGCTTACACCCCTTTCCACAAAATAGTTGACTTTACAGCAAAGCTTTTTTACATCTGCTAGCATTTATCCTCGGCTACGTTTCTCCTTTCCACACATCACCTTTTGACTGTCAAAAAATTATGAACACCGCAAGCAGGGCAGGAATCTGGCTTCCCCCCCTTCTTATGATACTCTGCAATGTCAGGTGTCTTTACCATGAGTCTCAGCCAGAAAGGCACTGCAGTCCTCCTACACAGATTTTCATATGGTCTTGTCAACTGGCTTTCAGGCTTCTCGGCTTTACCAAGAAAGGATGAGGTATCCTAGAGGAATCCCTCCCTCTGTGCTCTTATAGTACCAGTTATTTATTATTAGATTCATTTATAACCTGCCTTTTGCATGGAAAAGAATACCACTGAGGTCCTTCTTTACTAAGACTTACTTAATTCAACAAGACATGAGAAGATTCAGAGAAGTGAACTTTGGAAACAAAAAAAAAGCTTCCAACTTGCTTGGATCTCCATTGCAGTACCAAACCCTCTCCTCGTAAACAAATACTTATGTATTTTCATTTTAATAAGGCTCCACTAGAGGGACATTCTATTCTTTTTGTCTACACAGCACATCCCCATGTTAAGCACTAGATGTTCTTGCTTTTTGTTGTGGCTTGTGTAGCTGAGATGCTGCTTCCCAAATGGAGCCGGCAAGCAAACCAGGTCTGATTTTGAAAGCACTGGGCCAGTGCAAGATGCTGTCACATCAACAGACCACGCACTTAGGGACCAGTGATGTGATGAATGATAGAAAGGACATTATGCTGAACCTTGATGTGGGATCACACATGTTTCATAGCCACAGTAAATCACGGGGCAGCAGCATACACATTACCAATGGTTCTCTTTAGACAAGTCTCATGCACTTCTGGTATTATCCAAACAATATGTGGAACTATTATAATCCCTGTTACAAATTAAGTAATGCCTAAGAAGGCAGGCAGTTACATGTGATGCCAAGAAGTAAACAGTTGCCCCCAATCCAGCAATCAAAGGATTCCCAGTTTTCTGGGAAAGGTAGCCATCCAAATCGCCGAAGTATAACTCAAACATTTCACCACTTAGCAATGTACATTTACATTCTAAGGCCAGGAGCAAACAGGACCAAAGGAAAAGAGAGGATTCAAAACCTTTGGTCAGCTGGGTTTTGAGGACCTGGAAAGTGCAAGAGATCCTAGGAAGACCATAACCTTCCAAAAACAGGGAACTGTCTGGACCATAAGCAGTGATGACAAACACAAAGTGCGTGTGCGCTTGTGTTCTGTTTCAATGATAAATATCCTTCAGTAAAAGATATCGATTTTATATTGAATCCAGTCTCCGTGTCGCTTACTGGTAGCTACAGTAAAAAGCGGGACCTCTGTATACAATGGTGTTTGCTCCCTAATTTGCCTATTGCCAATTAATAATCATAACTTCCCCCATATTAATTAAGGAATTAAGGCAATTTGGCTAACAGAATGAAGAAGACAACTAGAGAAAGAAAACCCCTTTCCTGAATAAACTGGTTACTGCAGGTGAGCTCTGGAGAGCACAAGGAAGGGAACCTCTAGATGTTGGAGCTCCTCACCAGTAGAAGAGTCGTCTTCTGGTAACTGGACCTGCCTCTTGCTCTGATGGGAGAGGACATCCTGAGGATTACAGAATATCTCCCCCGTCCCTGCTGGAGGCAAGTTAGCAAAAATTCCCCTTTACACAAATGGAATACATGAAGCGGCATTATCTCAGGCCAAACTGCTGGACAGAGCTGGATTTATGCTCCAAATACATAAGCTACAGTCAAGGGCCTCAGAGTATGAGGGTCCTCAAAATACAAGAACATTATTAAAAATGACTAAATTACTATTTGGGGTAGTAGCTTAAACTTAACATCAGTTAGGGCCTCGCTATGTCATTGTCCAGCCCTGCATTCAAATCAGCATTGTGTATCCAAAGACTGGCAGTAGCTCCCCAGAGCCTGAGGCAGAACTCCTTCCTTGATGCTTCCAACATGACATCCTTTTAACTGAAGACATCAGGGACTGAACCAGTGGTCTTCCACATACAAAGTATGTGCTGCATCATCATTCCAAAGCTCCTCTCCTTTCTCATAACCTTTTGTCATTATCCTCAGTATATGTTATTATCTTTATTACAAATGGGAAAACAGGGCAAAGAGAAATGCTTAAAAATAACTACCATCCTTTTATTGTCTTGAAAAGAAAGAAAAACTGGGGGGGGGGGGGAATACATCTTCCAAGAGCAGAATATAATGATTTCTCAGAAGTCATTGCAATATACCCTTCCGAATAGTGACTTTTAATAGTATAAAAGAAGAGCGACCCTTCATTTATTTGGACAGTTACTAAAATCAGACAGGAAAACCCCCAGCTGAGACTAATTTTGAATCCAAGCAGGAGTTTAATACTACAAGAAATAAGCACACTGCACAGAACAAAGCAATAAAACACCTTTTCTTGTCTTGCTGAGGGTAATCAGATATGAGCAAATGTTGTACTCACCTAGCTAAAACGAACAGAGCCGGAAGCAAAGTGTTTAAAAGCAAAGTCTGATGTTAGAGCATTCTTTCTAAGCAGAAGGTGTGGTGAAGAGAGCACACTACAAATTATGACAATGGGATTCTGTTGGCAGCCAGTGTTCTTACTATCAGCTTATTGTGTCCTTGCCTGCAATCCGTGCAATTACTGCTAGCAGTTGTCAACCCAGATCTGGTCCTTCAGGCCATTGCTTCCAGCCCTCAAGTGCCAACTTTATCACTCCTTCAGTCTTGTAACACAACACAGTCATAAATGCCTAAACTCACATATGGCATTGAACCTTCTGCATTGGGGCAATGAAGCCTTTTGTAACGGAGGAATGCCTGACCTTATGTGACCTTGCCCATGGCTTTAGACCTTTCGAAATGGGTCTCCTCTGCATGCTGATCCCGTGTGAGGACAGAATTCTCTGTGTGAGAAAGAGCCTTCTATGCTATGTCACCTAGGCTCTGGACCTTCCTCTTCCTGAAGACATGTTTGAACCCTCTCACTGATGGCTTTCTAAGATCAATCTATAATGGGGCCCCCAACCTTTTTCAGCCTGTGGTCACCTTTGGCTTAGACCTTTCGCAATGGGTCTCCTGACACAACCACAAAATGGCTGCCACAGGAGAAACTGTGTGAGAAAGAGCCTTCTATGCTATGTCACCTAGGCTCTGGACCTTCGTCTTCCTGAAGACATGTTTGAACCCTCTCACTGATGGCTTCCTAAGATCAATCTATAATGGGGTCCCCAACCTTTTTCAGCCTGTGGTCACCTTTGGAATTCTGACAGGTGGTGGACACAACCACAAAATGGCTGCCACAGGAGGCAGTCAACCACAAATTGTCAGGTAAAGAAGGTATGTATAACTCTGCTAGGTCTTCAACATGTCAGGAAGAAGGTGTTTAATGGTATGCATTTTAAAATTGTTTAAAAATATTTTCTAGCATACACACAAAATAAATATACACATTGAGCTAGCTAAGAAACCCTTACCTGGCAGTATGTGTCTTCATTTTGGCGGTATCTAATGCACGTATGCAAAAGGAAAAAGAAAAAAAATGTTTCTTTTCCCGGCTGTTCCATTATATGAGCCCTTCTCTCATGAACCTTGCATGATCCCACTCATTTCGAACTTGCACTAGGATTTGTAACAATGACTGTTGGTATTGAAGGGCTGGTGAGAGCTCCATACACATGTGAACAAGAGAGAGATTCTGGACAGATTTTGATGAGAACAAAATGATATTTGAAAAGTGAATAGAATTTGATGTAATGATAATATTACCAAATGCCACCTGGATTATAAAAATTCATTAAAACTGGGAAGACCTGATTGCTTCAATAGAAGTTCAACTTATATGCATTAAGAATTTTAGCTGTACAGCCCAATCTTGTTTGGTCAGAGAACCAGCCTAGTGTAGTGTTTGAGTGCCAGAATAGAATCTAGGAGACCCAGGTTTGCATCCTTGTTCTGCCATGGCAGCTTGCTGGGTGACCTGGGGTCAGTCACAAATTCTCAGTCTAACCTACCTTACAGGGTTGTTGTGAGGATAAAACAAAGAAGAAGAAGAGGAGGAGGAGGAGATTGGATTTATATCCCGCCCTTCACTCGGAGTCTCAGAGCGGCTTACAAACTCCTTTCCCTTCCCCTCCCCACAACAGATACCCTGTGACGTAGGTGGGGCTGAGAGAGCTCTTTCGAGAACATGGGTATCCAGCATGATACCCACACCCATGGGTGCCATGGCACCTGCCAGCACCTTACCTGGCACCCACAGAATGTTTTTAGAAAGAAGGTGGGGCCAGGTTGGATTTTTTGCATTTTTTTATGCTTGTAGTATAATGCAAGACAGTGGCTTTATTTTACCTGTGTGAATAGCGGAGTGTAATCTTCAAAACATGGTGGGACTTGATTCTATTTATTTACTTAATTTATACTTTCTCTTTTCATCCCAATGAGAATCCAAAGCAATTTACATCGTTCGCCTCCTATTAGCCAGTTTGGTGTAGTGGTTAAGTGTGTGCGCTCTAACCTGGGAGAATCAGGCTTGATTCCCCGCTCCTCCACTTGCAGCTGCTGGATGACCTTGGGCAAGCCATAGTTCCGTCCTTGAAAGGGCAGATCTATACCAGTCCTCTTCTGAAGGGCCTTTATGGAGGCCTAAGCCTCTCCCCCAAAACATGGTGCATTACGTCTATGTTGCAATATTTGACTATTTTTAAACAGAAGGGCAATTTTACTATCTTATATGTAATAATCTTATATGTAGTAATTAAACTGTTTTCTTGGGCAGGGTCTGGCCAGATGCAGCCAGAGTTGTGTAGTGGTCAGAGCATGAGGCTAAGATCTGTGAGACCCAGGTTAAGATCTGCACTCTGTCATGAAGTTCTCTGAAAACACAAACCATAGTTTGCCAGTTCAGACCTAATGAACTCACATAAGCAGACATAAATGAACTGACAGATCTCTGATTAACTGGCAATAACCAAATGGAGGGCACAAGCAAGGAATGTGTAGCATTCCCCTTGATATGTTTTGGGGCTGGAGTATCTAAAGGACCGTCTTCTCCGATGTGTTCCTGCCTGGGAATTAAGATTGCATGGAGACACTCTCTTGACTGTTTCACCATTCAAAAAAGCTTATTTGGTGGGAACATGAGAGAGGGCTTTTTCCATGGCAGCCCCACAATAGGGCTGCCAAGTGGGGGCGGGTGGCGGGTAAACCCCCGCTTTAGAGGTCCGATTTCCGCCGCTGCGGAATCGGGCCCCAGGCGGAACTCCGCCCCCCGAAGCGCAGCGTCGATCACGTTGGGGGTGTGGCCCCAATCGTCGGAGGGAAAGCTCTATGGTTTTCCCTCCAACGATTGGGGCCACACCCTCAACGTGATCGACGTCGCGCGTCACTTCTGGTGACGTGCTGGCGGCGCGCACACGTGCACATCCACCGACAGCTCCCGGAGCCCGGCGAGGCTCCCCCGCTGCCAAGGTAAATAGACTTGGCAACCCTACCCCACAATGATGGAATAACCTCCCAAGGAAGGTGTGCCTGCCCCCCCCCCCACATTGTTGATCTTTAGGAGGCAGTTGAAGTCAGTTTTATTTATGACTGCATTTTAATTGGTTTAGCTTTTATTATTGGCAGTCCTAACTGGAGTTTTTAATCTGTGACTTTTACAGGTTTTATAATTGTTTTTATTGTGTTTTTATAATGTTTCATTTGTATTGTAAGCCGCCTCGGGTTCCAGAAGGGAGAAAGGTGGCTAGCATATATTTTAAAAAAATAAATAAAATAAAGTGACCTGAGCTTGTTGCCCCTTGACTAGTTTCCGAGGTGAGTGCGCAAAACTTTTAGATGCTTCTTTCTTTTCTAAAATGGCAGCTGAGCAGCGGGTAATGCTGTTAGATGCCATTGTGTACTAAATGATACAGACAGGTCACTGTGGCTAATGCTACCATCTTTCTTTCTCAGGACTAGATGGTGAGAAGAGAATGAAGGGCCACACCAGTTGGAGCAGAGAGATGAAGAAAAAACAATGGTGTAGTGGGAAGCTTCCTCAGGGGGATCTGTGGAACTGCTTTCATATTCCACAGATCCCTCTAAGAAATATTAACGTGGAATGTGTAGGGGTTATGAATATTTTGGGATAAAAATTTCTTCCCACTTTTCTTCGTCTCCAGACTGGGTGGGGTGGGATGAACAAACTATTTAAGTCGGACTTCACCAGTGAAGCAACATCTCTCCCTATGTTGCCGGCTGCTGACTACCTTTTCCAATCCATGGAAGAAGACAGGCAAAGCACAGGACAAAAGGATCTTCAGGAGTGAAATTTTTTAATGAACCTGTTTCTTTCCTAAGATGAAGAAAGGAGATGGAGAAAGAAAAATATACATTTTAGAAGTGGCATTGCAAGGTTCAGTTATGGACTCTGTCAACTGCTAACCAGGTAGGATCAGGTGGGTAGCCATGTTGGTCTGAAGCAACAGAACAAAGTTTGAGTCCAGTGGCACCTTTAAGACCAACAAAGTTTAATTCTGGATATAAGAAGGGCTTTTCTTCTGGAGGAATGTGCTGGAACAGAGTTCTGGAACCTCTTTGACGAAATTCTTTAAAAAATGTTTAAAAGTTCGTGAGTTTTCAGAATACAGATTGAAAACTTAATTTCCCTCTTGAGAGTTCCACACCTCTTTTTCAAAAAACAAAAAGGAAGAAAAAAGCCCTGGGTATAAGCTTTCATGTGCATCAATGTATCTGAAGAAGTATACATGCACACAAAAGCTTATACCCAGAATTAAACTTTGTTGGTTTTAAATGTGCTACTGGACTTTGCTCAAGTAGGATCAGTATGAGATTTCTGGGAAGCTCCTGCTCTGCAAACCTGACCTTGCCTCCTAACCAAGTGGAGATGCTAACCCAAAAGTAAAGACTGGCCCACCCCAGCACCAACCTGAAGAAACAAAAACCTCAAAAAGGAAAGGGAAGGATGAACTCTACTGGATAGTTCCATGAAACTGTTACTGGGGAAACCAAGGTTGGTTCTTCTATATTATTCTTAAATTTACATTCTCACTCTGATTTTTATTTTAAGAAAGAGGAACATTTCAAAATTTTGACTGACAACTTTGCTTTGGAATTCATCTACCTCCTTTCCTTAGTGGAGTAACTTTTCTTTGTCACCTATTATACTATCCACCCACTTCCATCATTGTCATTTTATATTACTCACGGATGCATGTGCTTTTTTTAAAATACAAATTTATTTATTTATTTTTTTAAAAAACGTTGATTGCTAGCATAACCAATGGTGGAGTTTAAATTTAGAATTAGGAATTAACTGGCCATGTGCGCAAGAATATTTTGATCCACTGGATGAAACATCTTAACATGTATACTTGATATACTGTTCCCTGGACTTTGCAGGCCTTACCCACAGGGATAAAAGAGAAATAGAAGGGATAAAACACAAAAAGGGCAAAAATAAGAAAATAATAGGAAATCAGCAAATGATTTCTGAGGAACAGTATAAAATTGTTATCTTCCTGCTTAAGACAGGTGAGGAGGGAAAGTGAGGAGTTCCTCCAGCTGGTACAATCAGAAGATGAACCTTCTATTTGAGATGGAAAGGTTCCCTTCCAAACAGTTGGGAGAGAGAATTAGTTGTCAATTATGCACAAAGAATTATCAAGATCATTTGACTAGTGGGACATATAACGCTTCTGCATGCCAAAATTCTTAAAGCAGAATAAACATATAGTGTATCCATGTCCTGGTAAGCTGTGAGGGAATGACTGGCCCAGGGTCACTGAGTGAGTGTCAAGACAGAGTGAGGATTCTGACGCTCTAACCATTACACCACACCACAGGGCGTCTTGGGAGTCACACCACTGTGCAATGTCACTTCCAGTACAAAATTGGCTGGGAGAGCAGGATAAAAATTTAATCAATCAATCAATGATGTATCTTCCAGTTTTGAACTGGAAGTAATGTCATGCATTGGTATGATGCCAAAGAGATTGTCCCTGACCCCAAATTCTCCCACCTGGTTGCCAGCTATGGCTGGCACCCCTAAAGCAGGTAGTCCTTTAGATATATGGGTTCTAAGCAGTGTTCCCTCTAAGATGAGTTAGAGTGAGCTAGCTCAGTTCTTTAGCCTCCAGCTCACACATTTTTGTCTTAGCTCAGGAAGGATGGCTCCAGAGCAAACTAATTTATACAGTAGCCAAATCTCTTGCTCACAACCTTAATGCCAGTAGCTCACAAGGTAGAATTTTTGCTCACAAGACTCCACAGCTTAGAAGGACCATTGGTTCTAAGCTGTGAATGGATTTAAGGGTCATCACTAGCACCTTGACTTGAAGTAAACAAACTGGCAGTCAATGTAGCTGTCTCAGAATGGGCGAAATATATCTACATGGTCCATTCTGACCAGCTGCATTTTCTGGGCTGTCATCAAGGGCTGCCCTGTATAGTGCATATTTCAGTAATTTAACCATACGGTTACAGACACAAGGATTAGTGTGGCTGGGTAGGCTGAGCCTAAGAAAAGAGTAAACAAGATGTCGCTCATAGAAGGCACTCTTGGCCACTATGCCAACCCGCTTTTTCAAACACCGATGTTGGGACCATGAACATCCGCAAGCTCTTACCTGCTCTGCAAATACCAACTCCACTCCTTCCACCACAAGTGGATCCAGTCCCTTCAAAGCATCAGCCTTCTTGACCAACATTATGCTATCCATCCTACAAGGAGATCAAGGTGGAGGACATCCTCCCCTCTCCCGTTTTGTCCTCACAACAGCCCCATGAGGTAGGTCGGGCTGAAAGACAGTGACTGGCCCAGTGTGCTTGACGGCACAGCGCAGTGAGGATTTGATCCCAAGTCACCCCAGCTATAGTCTGACACTTTGATAGCTTTACTATACTGGTCTGCAGCTTGGCCTGTGAGCGTCAAGATTTGAAGGGAAGTACAAAACCTGCAGCCTTCATGTATCTAGTAGATAGCCTTTTCCAGAGCCTGTTTCTTCAACACTGCCTGGAACAAAATTATGTACACCTTCCTTGCTTGTCAACACAACCCATGCATATCTTTTCAAATCTACCAAAATCCAAGCCAGATAGGTTTCATTCCATTACCTAAGGCTTTCCAAACAGCAGCTGTCAAGCTAAAAAGTATGTATCAATTTATTATTTTTCACTCTCTCCTGTTTTTCTACAAGCTATCAAAACTTTGGTGGTGGCATGGGAAACACGAGAATAAGACTGAGCTGGACCAATTTGTGTCACATATGAACCCCAACACCTGTTTTCAAAATAGGTTTGAGAACTCTGGCCCAATGCCAGTTTAAGACAACAAGGTCATCTCATACATAAACATTGATATGTGGGGAAAACTACAGATACCCACAGATGACATATTTCACTTACAAACAAGCTAGATATTCGTGGCTTGGAAGTTCTACTGGATCAATTTGTTATTGTGTATACTTACTTACAGAAATAAAAAACTGCTCCCTTCTGTGTTTATTAGAGCAACTGGGCTTGCCAGAATACTTAATGAACAGTTAACAGGTTGTCAATTATGTGAACTGCAATGGGATCCAAGCTGAAGTACTGCACTCCCCAAAATCACATAAAACGTTATTAGTTCATTAAGTATTTTCTATATGAACGTCTCCATGAAATTAGGAGCAATGCATTCTGACATGATTAGAAAGTATGAGTTTAGGCTGCATATGACACGACTGCAAAAATAAATCACATTTGCAGTGCAATCCTAAACAGCCTAATATCCTTCTAAGCCCAATGACTCCAACGAACTTATTAAGATATAACTCTATCTAGGATTGCACTGTTAGTGTAATAACTCTGACCTTTCCAGCTGACTACGAACACAGGGCTTAATCCTCTCTCAATGGTGGCATATAAAGAGCATGAAAAGACGTGTGTACTCATTTAAAATACGAATACTTTGCCTTTCCCCAAGCAGACTCAGTAGCTTGTAGCAAGAATGCGAAGCAGCATCCACAAAACACCAAGATAACAGCCAAACAACAATGGCATATACAGTAATCCACCCAACATCTAAAGCATCCAGACTCAAAACTGCACTTAAAACCAGCACTGAAAACTCCTGAAAAATAAGGCCCCTTTGCACCTTCTGGAGGACCTTCTTACTGTCTTTGGCAGTCCACTGCATAAAGAAGCTACACACACTTCCATGAAAGATCTACCAATCCTGGGAGGAGGGACTGCAAGCAGCAGCTGATTTGAGAAACACTTTTGAGATGGTCCCAGAGATTTGGGGGTCTCAGATCACAAAGGGCTTTTAAAGGCAAGAGCCAGCTCCTTAATCTGAGCTCAGCAACATGAAGGCAACCAATTAAGTTGCTTGAGCATAGGTGTAGTGTTTTCTGGTTGGCTAATCCCACACTCAATGACCAGGCAGCTCTGTTTTGCAGAAACTGAGGTTATCTTGGTTGTCCTTAAGAGCTGCCCCACATCGAAGTCCAACTGCAAGATTACAGAAACGTGGATCAGTGTGGCTAGGTTGGCTGAGTCTAGAAGGAAGACAGTTGATGAAGATATAATAGGCAGAAGGTACTTTTAGCAACAGTATTAATCCCCCCCCCCCAACAAGAATGGCGCAGAAAAGCAGCTCCAAACTCTTTGCTTGACCGTTGGACTAGGATTTGTGAGACTGGTGTTAAAAATGCTATATTGCTATGGAACTTAGTCTAGCACAGAGGTCCTCAACTGTTTTGAGCCTATGGTAGGGTTGCCAGGTCCCCTCGCTGCTCCAGCGAGGGGCATTTGGGGTGGGGGTTCTGGGGTGGGTGGGGACGACACAATGACATCACCTGGAAGTGATGTCATTGTGTCAGGGACATTACACGGGGGGCGCTCTGGTTTTTGGTTTTGGGCAAACTCTGTGATAAAATTGGGCTTAAACCATAGAGTTTGCCAAAAAACCAAAGCCTCCCCAACGTGATGATGTCACTTCGAGTGATGTCATTTCAGCAACAGTCCTGTTTAGGGGCGGGGTTTCGTCCGCCGGCCAGCTGGTCTGCAACAGAGAGAAGCCCCCAAAACCACTGAGACCTGGGGCTGGCAACCCTAGCCTGCGGGCATGATTGGAATTCTGATGCAGGGTGGTGTGTACAACCACCAAATGGCTGCTGCAGCAGGTGAAGTCAACTACAAAACATCAGGGCGTAAGGTTATACATAACTCTTATTAGTAACTCCTCAGTGTTTCCAGCAGATACTCTGCATAACAGGATGCCTTTTTAAATGTTTAAAAGTATTTTCTTGCATACACGCAGCTTACCTTTACTCATGCCTTGTGTTGCAGTGACAGCTGCTGCTGAAGCAATTAGATCTCTGTTGACCAATCAGAAAACCTGCTGGGCAAAAGCCCTACCTGCCCCCTTTCTAAAAACACTAGACAGGTGCCAAGAAAGGCGTTGGCTGGTGCCATGATGCCCACATGCCACGCTGGGGACCCCGGTCTAACATATGTCGCAGGGTTGTTGTATGGATAAAATGGGGGAAAGGAGAGCCATGTATGCCGTCTTGAACTCCTTTAAATAAGACTCAATAGAAAGATACATCTGCAAATGACAGTTTTAGTCCACTGAGGGCAAACAGATCATTCCCCTCCAAGCACTCAGCCTTAAGGCAGACTGAATGCCAGAATCCTCTGCAAACAACATGACTTTTTCATAATTACAATTGTTTTCAGAGCTCTTATGAAGATTAGACAATGTACAAGTGGGGAACTGTGAGAAAATCAAGGGAAAGTTCCCTCACTGGTCCCTGCTTTAACCTCCGGTTTCTGACAGCCTCCCAGCCACATTTCTCACTGCCACCTCTTTCTCCCGTCTTTTCCCATCCAAACTGTACTCCTCCTCTCCCCTTACCCCCCCAACAGTGGCCCCTTGCCCTTCTGCTGCCCCCTTTTCCTCAGTCTGATCTCTGATCACCACCAGCACCATTCTCCTTGCCACCGCTCACACAGACAATGCTCTTGTTTTGGAGGTAATTTAACTCCCTCTCCATTGTTTAAAGTTTTGGAAATTTTTCTGCAAGCCAGGGGAGAAAAATCTTACTTCTGAGTAAATGGCCCCAATCTATGCAGTTATCTACAGATGGGCTGTACTTCACTGTTCGAATGCACAAGCAGGCATCCCACAAGGGCTTCGGGGGTGTCTCATTTTCCCTTCCCCACCATTCCCTTTTCTGAAAGCTTCCATAACTTCTCCCCCTTTCCTGCTTCCTTCTCTCCTTTCTAAACTCCAGACAACCTACCTTTATCCGCCCATCTTCAGCTTTCCCCACTTCACTCTCCTTGGCTGCTTTCCCCAAGAAAACCATGGCCCTGTTGTGCGGTGCTGGCTGAGCTGGGCTCATGCACTAGGGGAAACCTGTAAGGACTTACAGCAGAGTACTTCGCTGTCCTCTAAATCCAATCCCCACGTTATCTCCTCTTTCTCTCTTCCTGGCAACCTTTTCTATGCTTCTTCTCTCCCATGCTTACTCTCACTCTGCAAACTTAGTGCCCCCCCCCCCACCAAGTTTGCAGAAGATGGGCCCACACTGCCTATTAGAATATAAGATGATGATATAAAAACAGGGAGGTGGAGGAAATCCCAGGTAATCAATAATATGTGTCCATGATGATCGCTAAAGGTCTATCAAGACCCTTCCTTCTTGCAACAAAGGCAGATTCTTTCTGTTAAGCGTTGCATGCTCCTCACCTTCCACATACACAAGCAGGGTTATACTTGAAAATATCTCTGTAGTACAACACGTTCAGGCCCTGAGCAGAGTCTACAAGAGGTCAAGAAATATGGAAAATTTTTCCAGAATCTGATCCTTTCTCCTGGGTGGCAAGAATGATATGTCAGGATTTCAATGCAGACTTGAATAATATAGATAGCTAATTTCAAGGGCTAGGGGGAAAGATGTGCTTTCATCTGTAGGTTCCCATGTTCTTACTTGCAGCCTAACAACTAGGCAAAACTAGAAACAGCCTCTCTTTTCTCCTTCCATAGGTTATTTGTGTATTGTAGTGTACTGGTGGTGCTGTCTGCACATTATTTTCTATTATGTTGCACAGTGCCTTGAGCACTGGAGTGGGTGGCAAAGGCAGCTTCATAAGTAACATTATTCCTTTCCGTTAAAGGCAGGAATTCAACACCACCTACATTGCCTGAGCACAAGGGTCCCAATTCTCTCGTTTTGGCTCCATTCAGGTTGCTTTTGACTGACACAGAAGGAGAAAAGCAGTGCATTTCATTGGATTCCAAAGAATGTCCCAAACCAGGCAAGATGCTGCAAGAGACAAGATCAGGACTCCAGAAGTCTTTCATAAACAGTCCATCACTTGAACAAATTGTTTCTGCATTAAGATGCCTGGCTTCTGGGTTTCTTCTCTGTTATATCTCTGATGTGTGTGTTAAGTGCTGTCCCAGTTACTTAAGTGCCTCAAAAACTTATTATTATTAACATCCTATTGCTCTGGTCTTGCAAACTGAGGGCTGTGCCAGGCTTCCTTGATTGAATCAATCCATCTCATGTTGGGTCTTCCTCTTTTCCTGCTGGCTTCTACTTTTCCTAGCATTATTGTCTTCCAGCGAGTCTCGTCTTCTCATAATGTGACCAAAGTACGATAGCCTCAGTTTAGTCATTTTAGTTTCTAGGGAGAGTTCAGGCTTGATTTGATCTAGAACCCACTTATTTGTCTTTTTGGAGGTGCACAACATCCAAAAAACTCTCCTCCAGCACCTCCTCTCTGATATACATCTTAAAAATATGCACACTATGACATGTGCTGGTTAACCTGTTATATTAGGAGTGATGCTCAAAGAGTTACTTTGCAATGGAGGGAAAGTATCACTTCTGTCTGGGCTGTTAGTCTGCAGCCATCCTGAGTTCATGGAATCAACCCTTACTGCTGCTTCTCTAATACTGCAACACCACAAGATGCTCCCTGATGGATTCCAGATATAGAAGCCAAAAATTACAGCTGCCAAGTGTGGGCGGGGTGGGTGGGGAAACCCCCGCTTTGAAGGCCCGATTTCCGCCGCGGCCAGATCGTCGGGGGAAAACCATATGGTTCCCCCCCGACGATCTGGGCCACGCCCCCAACATGAGTGACGTCGCACTTCCATTGATGTGCTGGCGGCGCGTGCATCCAGAGCCAGCTCCCGGAGCCGGAGAAGCCTCCCCCGCCGGTGAGTTTGCCAGACTTGGCAACCCTACCAAAAATAGAACTAGAACAGCTCCACCAGCAAAACATCTGTGCCCCTTGACTATCTTTAGAAGTGTTGGTTAAAAAAAAGTTACACTGCTCCATGCCAGATCACTCCTTGACTGCTGTCTCAAGGACCAACATGGAGAGCCAGTTTGGTGCAGTGGTCAGGAGCACAGACTCTAATCTGGGGGAACCAGGTTTGATTCCCCACACGCAGCTAGTGGTGTGACCTTGGGTCAGTCATAAGTTCTTTCAGAGCTGTTCTCTTAAGGGCAGTTCTCAGGCAGTTCTCTTAGCCCCACCTATCTTACAGGGTGTCTGTTGTGGGAAGGAGATAGGAAGGGGATTGTAAGCCACTCTCCTTAGGGTAGTGAAGGGCGGGGTATGAATCCAATATCTTCTTCTGTGTGAACCTACTACTCCTGGTGGATTCCGGTATCCCAGTTCTGGTACAGTGTCCTTTGATAGATAAGTATCATGAGAAAATATGACACCTCTGAGTGTGGTATCCTCAGCTACCCTTAGAAGCAGGGGGAAATTATGAATGAGTAAAAAGCCTGAAGGACTGGCTGGAGATTGTCTGGTGTGGCATGCCCATTGAGAAATAGGGCTTATAAAGTAGATGATCTGAAATCTGTGGATTTTACTCATTGAAAAACTCCATATTTAGTATTTCATAATTTTAGTTGGACAGGCTGTGCTTGCTTATTATTTATAATGTTCAGCTGTACCAACTGTCCATCTGCTTCTGCTGCTCATCGGGGGATGAAGCAGAGGTTGTTTCTGCCTCACAGACTATGCCAGCAAAGGATTTGATTAGATACCCTCTTTCCTGATCCCCCTCTGATACTTGTTGTGAGTGAAAGTCATCTCTTATTTCACAAAGCTTGCGTCAACAGGATTTGTTATATGGCATTAAGCAGGTGTTGGGTGGGGTTGGAATTCAACAGCCAACCCACAGGCAAGCTGTGGAACACCAATGGCTTGACAGTGCAACGGGGGCAGGCATCGCTGGCCTGCTGGCAACAAAGAGTGTTCCCTGGGTGATACTAGGAGACATATGGATGGGGTCCCAATCCCCCAGCTAAAGCAGCACAGGAGGCCAGCTACAAACAACTCTTCGAGCACAGTGGAACTAGCAAGTGTCTTGTCATGTGATGTGCTGACATCATCAAAGTCGAGGCCTACTGTTCCTATTTGCCTGTGTCACGAATGATCTGGGCTGTGCCACCAGAGGCCTACTAGGCCCAGGGAGCCTGGCTAGCAGTAGGTGAGGCTGGGCCTACAACTCCCAGAAGTCCCTGAGAGGTTTTGGAGCCAAAATTGACCAATAGGGAAGAGGAGGACTGGGGAACAAAAGGGCTAGTGCCAGAGCAGAAGCTGTTCTTTTTCCCAGAGGGCAGAGCCAGAAGGAAGGCTTCTGCATGGGAGAGACCCTCATCCTCAGGGAAGGGTGAGTAGTCTAAGGCCACTTGGGATAGTGAGCTAGGGACAGTATCTATTTAGACGCATTAGGGCATTTGATTTATTTTCTTTTCACCCACTTAACTGTTATTATTCCTGCACCTTGTTGTTTGACCTCCAATAAAATAAACCTTTTCCTTGTTTCACTCTGCCTGGTCCTCACGCCTATTATTTGGCCAAAAGGGAGGTCTGAAGGTCTTGGGAGGGTGCTCTGGGCCTTCTCAAGGGATCTTAAATCCAGAGTGGTGGCAGCGTCAGGTGACACCCACCTGAGCCATGACAGCCTGCATTCTGGCTTGCCCATAACAGGAGAATATAGACAACTCTGGTTCAGCTTGTGGTGCAACTTGGGCCCTTTGTTACATGCTGAAAGGTGGAGGGGAGAAGGCTGTGATGCTTCTACATCATGCCACTGAAGTGTTGCCATGGTTAAGTGAACTGGAACAGAGAAGATTCAAACAGCTTTTCACTACAAAATTCATCTTGTACGGTATGCAACCACCAGGTTAAAGCTCATGAACAGGAACAGTGACTTGCCTCCTTCTACCTATGCGTGGGTGAACTGCACTGCCTTTTCCTAATATGCTCTAAACATATATTTGTAAATAAAGACAGAAGATGTCTCCAGTCTCATCCAAAAGAAACAACCCTGTATCCAGGAGAGTCTAACAATAACATTAGGATGTGTATTATATGATGCAAAAGTTACTCTCACTGGGATTACAAAATGTGAACACCAGTCCCTCAATTCCCACCCCCCCTACTGAGCAGAGTAGCTCACATCCTGAGCAGGATATAACTGATGGAATCTTAAAATGGGCAATGGGCAGTGCAAGACCCTGTGCAGCTCCGGACTGCTGCTGAGCGGGCCTTCCTGGGTTAATGAGCAGCCGCTCACACACACAGGTTAGAGGGAACACTGGTGAGCACCTACGGTGAAGCTTGCATCTTTAGGTAGCATTCAGCTCAACAATGGCTCCTGCACAGACCAATAAATAGGGCTTTTTAAAGCTCCGTCCATCACATCCATAGGTTGCAATCTGCAGTCTGCAACTATCGCAGCAATTCCTGTAGTCTTGATACAAGATAGAAGGCTTGTGGATGCAACTTTAATTTATATACCTCAGATATACATATACTCACATTCATTTGGAAGGGCCCGGGGGTGCACTGAGATGGGAAAATAACCCTGGAAAAGGATCCTACCTCTTGGCCTGCCCTTGCCCTGGACCCCAAAGAAGGGAGGGAGGGAGGAAGAGACAGCCTGTCTTCCCAGCAAGCCCTTTCTTTTCAAGCCCCGTGCAGGCTTCAAGCCATGTGGGGCTTGGGCAGGCTTGGCGTGCCTCCCTCAAACCATGCAGGTCTTGGGAAGACTGTGTGCTGCCTCCTCTGGGCCACAGGTACCTCTCCTGGGCTATGCATGCCCTGGGCAGGCCAGAAATCACTGCCTCTATGCTGCATGGGCTATGCACTGTTTCACTTACACTGCATAAGCCCCAGGCAAGTTGGTTATTGCATCTCCTGGGCCATGCATGCCTCTGACTGGCTGGTTGTTGCCTCTCCTGCACAGGCCCTTTTCTCCACTGGGTTGCATTGGCCCAGCCCAGGTGAGGTGTGTGAAAAGCCATTGGTCCACCAGAAGAAGTCCTGGTGGTTATAATGGCCAATCTGCCTCTGCAAAGAGCCACGCTCAGTGACACAACTCATGCCTTTCAAGCTAAAACTCCCAGGTTCAGTCCCAAGCATTGCCAGTTAGACTTAAGGCAGGTAGGGTTTTCTGCACCTGGCAGTGCCGTCCTTCTGAGCCCACTAACTTCAACGGACTTTGAAGAATATAACTCTGTATGAGACCCTGGAAAGCTGCTGCCAATCAGAATAGGCCGGAGGGCTTCAAACTGTGGAATGGGACCCCTCAGGTGGGTCTTGAGCCTTGATAGAGGTTTCTTCGTTTGCACTTCCTTCTGGAAGAAGCTGTTCCTAGTGTGCATGCACAAAACAGCCTCTGCATGGATGCTGAAAAGAGCAGCAGGAGAGTGAGGCAGGGTCACTCACTGGTGAAGAGGATTCCTCCATGGCTCTGAGCCACAGCTTATCCTTCACTGCAATATAGCTAGTGATGTTCAGCTTGTGTTTTATGACCCCAGTGTTTTGGGTCTGCTGCCCCTGGACAGTGCTGGCTCTCCCTCTTCCTGTCACATGCTTGCAGCCCAGTGGCTCCTGGGTCTTGAAAGGCTGAAGATGAACTGAACAGACAGTACTGAGCTAGATGGACAAGTGGTCTGATTAAGTATAAAGCAGCTTCGCATGTTCCATTGGCCTTATATACAAAAATGTCACAATGGCACATTTGAGAAGAACAAAGCAGAAACAGCAAAGCACCATATTGCATCCTCAATGATGAATCGTGTAATGTTTTATTCTAACTGCCTAGCAGACTGTATTGCTTTGTGTGTGGGAAGGTGGTGAAGAATACAGAGGGGGAAAGGTGACATTCTGCAACTAAAATTAAGACACTTTGCAAAGGCCTATCAGCGTGCAAGCAATGACTGGCATTGTGGCTAAACATTCAGTGTAGCACTCTAAGTGAGACTTGAGTCAAGCTAAACATCTAATTCACCTGGAATGCCTGCAATACACAAAGCCAGTGACAGAAGCCTTTTGCAAGTGTCAAACTCGGACTCTATTTTGCCATATTTTGGGGGATGTGGGGCCTGCAGAGGGAGGGAAATTCCTGAGGGAGGGGTGTGAGTGGGCGAGTGTGTGAACTGCTCCGTTGTAGTGGTGATGTAACTCTTCCTAAGATACCTCCCTGTGTCAGGGATGACCTTGGAGCCTAATTGTGCCTGCTTCGTTGTTATAAAGAAACTGTATATTTACAGATGGAGGTGTAGAATGCACAAACATTAGGCGGGATGATTGTGGAGTGTGACTGGATGCAACTGAAGGGGTGGCCTTTTTTGAACTGTTTATATCTTTGGATTCTCCCACCAGAACATAGTATGACATAGTACTGGTCTGGCCTGGAACATCTTTATTTCTCAATAAACAAATCACTGCCAGAGTGTGTTGTTGAGAGTAACTTTGTCCAGGAGTCTGACAATGCCATGCCACTGCAACAGTGATTAGAAACACTGGCAAGAACAAGCTAATGCTTTGCATCAAGCCATGTTCAGTTCTCAAGCTTTGGAAGTTCCTTACGTGAACTGGGAGGTGAGAGAAACAATTCAGGACTGAGTGGATACGGGAATGGATCCTATCAGTTTTTCTGCTAATTAAAAAATAAATAAAACAAAGGTCCCCTTTAACAATTTCAGAAAGCTCTGCTGGAAATCATGGGACCTCCATGTGGTACTGGGGTTGTGGTAAGGAGGGGAATGAGGTAGAGTTGGTACTTCCCAGATCTGGACAGAGGGACTTCTGAACTGGACTTAACATTCCCTGTTGCTGCTCAACAAGGTGGTGGTGGGGAAATGGGGGGGGGGAGGGAATTCAGTGTCACACTAACACTGCAATTTAACTTCTGGTTCACACCAGACGTTCTATGAGTTAAACTCTATGGTTTGGAGCAAATTGTGACACAAATTCTAGCTCACCCAGAAGTGACATCATGGCATCAGTGTAATTCTGATCCAGTAGGTCTCCACCCCCCACCCCCAAATCTCCCACTGCACTGAGCAGGCAACCCCAGAATGGGTAAGACTGAGTGAAAAAGCAGAAACAGCAAAGGGTCAACTCCAGGATTCTACATAAATAATGGAAACAAATGGGTTAATAAGACTTAAATTTTAAAAAGAATGTGTATGGTTGGCCTGTAAAACCAGGAAGAGACAAGACATAGGCAGGCTTCTATACTGGTCTATCTAGTTCAGTGTTGTCTATTACAATAATCTAATCTAGAAATGATTGGCACATGGATGACTGTCTAGAGTAGTTTTGTACTGTTCACCCCACTTTGAGGTCAGAATCCCAGGTCCTAGATTCCATTCCACTCTACAACCAGCCATTTAAAAAAGTGGCATGCAGAAAACTGGAAACAGACCTAATGTTAAAGAGCTGGGTGAGTGCCTCACTGAATGTGTATTTGATATCTGTGTATCATATACATATAGCATAAATAAAATG
Source organism: Gekko japonicus (assembly GCF_001447785.1). Classification (NCBI taxonomy): domain Eukaryota; kingdom Metazoa; phylum Chordata; class Lepidosauria; order Squamata; family Gekkonidae; genus Gekko; species Gekko japonicus. Next base: position 437,669 of record NW_015161961.1, read on the forward strand.
GTTTTGCCTGGAGTGCTGTTTTCATGCCCTAAATTTACCTCACAGCTTAATGGGAACATTTGCTAGTAATATTGCATTCCTTGTAATATTGCATCAAATGTTAAAGAGCACTGATCTAGACCAGCTCTTCTGCTATAAATTACCTATGCATCAGTCCCCATCACCCCAAACTGCAATCTATTGGTGCCAGATCATAAGGTGGAAAGCACAGGTCTGCAGCCATCAGTTCCTGGCTGCCTCCTACTGCTTTCAAAGAGGAACACTGTCTCCCCTTTCCTTTGCAGTGGTAAACAGTGGTGCAAACTGGGATATTCCCTGTACTGAGCCCCAGAACCAGGAAATTTTCCAACGAGGGGCTTTGCAGGGGTCTCATGGCCCTCCCAATGTGGTAACATCACTAGTGGTCACCACAAGTGACTCTCCTCCGAGGAGAGCAAGAGGCAGCTAGGTGGCAGGGCAGTGAGCGAGTCTGATCTCAGAGACCTCTCCGAGACCTCTGAGAGAGATCTTGGAGACCCAACATGCTGGCTGGCACAGACACAGTGAGGCGCCGGGGTGGACCATTCTCTAATGGCCTGCCCTGGAGCCTCACTGTGTCTGTGCACATCAGCCAATGAGTTGGATCTCTGAGAGCTGACTCGCTGGCTGGTTGGTGCTTGCAAGGGACTCACTGGCTGGTGCTAGGGCTCCCCCTTAATTGATAGGGGGTGCAGCCCCTAAAGCCATGCCGCTGGCTACAGCCCTGCCTCTACCCCACCGCATGAGCTACTGTTGCAGTCTGTGCTGCCTTTTAATGAAAGGATATCTTAAGTTTCGGTACAATAGTGGCATACAATTTTACGTTGCCCTGAGCCACTTCAATCAATCTGAATACAGCAACCAACACAACGTTTTTGGACAAATTAACCAAACCATACACCAGCAAGATTGTTGCATGCCCCAAACAAACAACATAAGCACCATGCACATTTGAGAACAAGAAGAATCTATTCCCAATAGGCTGATAGCGTCTACTCACTGTAGAGTTTAAACTTTAATGCAGTGAAGGTAATTATATTATTTAGTTAGAGATATTTCTATACTTACTCTCCAGAGAACTTGCTCAGGGCAATTTACAAAATAAACTCCGATAAATATAGAAAACAGTATAAAATAATTAACAATATTAAAAACACAGCATTAAAAGCCAACATTATATCTTTAAATGACACACAGTTATTATTACCAATTCTGACTGAGGCAAACTAGAAGCTCCCAAGACATTTCTCCAAAAACAGCTGACTATTCTGTCAAACAGTCTCATTGTTAAGCACATTTAAAGTTCATTGGCTGACAGTAGCCACTTGGTATTATCTACATGCTTTTGACCAAGACAAACGTCTTTGCAGCCCAAAGATGAAGCCAACCCTTATTAGCAGAGATTGCTAATCTGTTGAGATTAGTGGGTTTTTTTAGTTTACATTATAGATTTCACAATAGTCTGCCATACATTGTAGCTTATAAAGTGTCTTAATCTTTCAGTGGACTTTAAATGATAAATGAGCATATGCTATGTTAGTTTGCCTCTAAGCACAGGTGGTTATTCTAACAAATACTGTAATTGTTTGCCAAAGTTGGGAAATATGCAACAGTAAACATATGAACTAGCGAGTAAATCTTATGGAATTCAGTGGGATTTGTTTCTCAATAAATGTTTCTAGGATGCACAAGATCAGTTTGTTGCATCGACTAGGAATTCTCCCCAGACACAAACTGCACACAGTGCAATGGAGGTTGCTTTGGAAACCCTTGGAGAGACCTGTTGGACAGTGAAGAGACTTATTTGGACAGAAGAGACTCATAGATCTTGCTGTACATACTAAACTAGAAACAGAACAAGGGCTTTTTTCCTGGGGGAGCACGCTGGAATGGAGTTCCGAAACCTCTTCAACAAAAGTGATTCATGAGTGTCCAGTATACAGACTGAAAATTTCATTTCCCTCTTGAGAGTTCCAGCACCTCTTTTTAGAAGAAGAAGAAGCAGCCGCTGCCCTGAACGGAATTTTCTTGTTCGGAACTATTATCCCCAGTCAAGGTGCTACAAAATCTTTTACCCTTGGTGATGCTGGAAAGTGCCAGCAAGTTGCAGCTGACTTATGGAGTCCACTGAGAGTTTTCAAGGCAAAAGACAAACAGAGGTGGCTTTGCCATTGCCTGCTTCTGCATAGCAATCCTGGACTTCCTTGGTGGTCTCCCATCCAAGTACTAACCAGGACCAACCCTGCTTAGCTTCTGAGAGCTAACAAGGGCTAGCCTGGACCATTCAGGTCAAAAGCTCTTTCACCAGGCAAAAATTCATTTTCATCAACATAATTTACATTATCAGTGGACTGGGTTAGATCTTGAGAACCACAGGTAGGAGTTCTGCTCATGAAACAGATCAGTCCCCTTCTACCTGGTGGGTTTTTTTTGGTGGGGTTCTTTTGTGGCTCCCTCTGTCACCCTTAAACTGCTCATGGGTGTTGGGATTCTCAGGATCAGTGTGGTTTACAGTGCTAGGGGCTGCATCTTCAGTGAGAAGAGCAGAAATGCTTTCCACTCATACAAGGGCAACTTTGCATACAATTAATGTTTATTTAGGAACATATATACACATGTCAAACAGCTCCAGAAAGTAGTACATTCACCTTTTAAAATAACTGAAATAAATCTATATGATGCGTCATAAGATCTGGAGTTAAAAGAAAGAACATTTCTAAACATACATAAATTCATATCTATGTGTCATTCCAGGGTAATACCTCACCCTTAGTTGTATACAGATCTTGTGACCGAAAGAGGCATGCAATCCAAATTCATAGCCAAAATTAAAAACCAAGTCTGCTTTCAAAAAGATTCTATAGATTGCATAGCAAGAATAACACTAGCGAGGTGATACATCCCCACTGATTATTAATGAAGTTAGCAGGAATCTTCTCACACTTTTTTTTTTTTTTTGGGGGGGGTGCTCATCAACAGTCTAAATATTGTTAACAAGCGGGTGGTATTTTCAGTACAGCAAATTCCTGATGGATTTGTGAGTGTAATCCCAAATTGACAACAATCTGGATCCCCATGCAGGATATAACTGTACATTAGAAATGCAATTATGTGGACTCTGGGCCATTTAACACATTACACAGAGGCAAACCCTGGGTTGGGACTACCAAGGCTACACATGCCAGGGAGATGGAGTCAATGTACCTCTTTGACAAATGTACTTATGTAACAAATATATCAACATACCATGTTTGCTGCCTTTGCACTTGATATCTTTGATGAAAATATGTCAGATGAATAAGGCAAAACATGTAACGACAGGAGGTACTGATGTAGATACGCAAACAAAATTGATTATAATGTTATAATGATGTATTCATTTGCAGTGCAGTCCTAAGCAAACTTGCATCCTTCTAAGTCCACTGAAGTCAAGGGGTTGCCAAACCACTGCCTGACACCCCCAGGAGCTTTTGAAGTGGGGCAAGGGGCAGAAATGACATCAGTGTGTCAGACAATGCTCTGAAACTCCCTCCTCAACTCATCCCCCATGTTTCTCCCATCTGGCTGGATTCAAGGGTGGATGGGAGGATTGGTCTTTTGGGATGCTGCCTGCCCGAAGAGGATATATGGTAAGCCTAGCTTAGGAGGATGGCACTGTAAATGAACACATCATCATAATCAACCTGATTGGGCTCTAAAAAAGCAACAATGTTGGGGGAAGGAACTAAAGGTATGGGCCCATGGCACAGGGAAAGGAATGAGATAACTGGAAGGAAGGAGAAAACAGAAAAAAGCTTCAGGTTCCTTCCTGCCCTGCCCTGGATATCCCAGGCAAGCCAATTTTGTCAAATCTCGGAAGATAAATAGGGTTGGCCATGGCTAGTCTTTGGATGGGAGACCTCCAAGGAATACCAGAGTTGTGACGGGGACACAGACGAACGTCTCTTGCCTTGAAAACTCGATGAGGCACCATAAGTCAGCTGTGACTAGATGACACTTTCCACCACCACCTGGTTCCTTCCAAACCAGCTGACTCACAAGCAAAATGCTTAGTTCATCATGGCTTCCGGTTTGGACTCTGTGAATGGCGGTCGCATCTTCGGGGAGCTCCCGGAGTCGATTCACCCACGCGCGGCCAAGGGGGGGGGATCCGCACAAGCGAAGACCCTAAGGAACCTCAGACAGAGGTTCCGATCCAGGGCGCACAGGGGATGTGCCTCTTTCCTGGCCAGCTGGTCGGAAATTGAGGCTCGCCCCATGCCCCAATGGCCCTAGCTGCGGCAGTGCCCCGCACGGGGACTAGCAGAGCCGCCGGTCGTCACCGGGTGATGAAGTGGATAAGCGTTTAAAAGGAAGATATTCGGCAAGAACTGTGAGTTGTCTGTCGGAAACGGCAAAAGAAGCGAAGCGCATTCCCCCCCAGCGAAAAAGCGCAAGGGAGGAGGGGGAAACTCCCCCCCCCGCATAACAGAGACTGAGTTAACAGAAGAAGAGGGGGGGAGTGAAATTTGAAAAGAGCAGTGTTACCTTTTGGTGAATTGTTAAAAGAGAGGCGGGAAGATTCATTTTCTAGCTGCGCGGCACGAACTTTTAAAAAGTAAACAATAAAATAAAGATGTCGGGGCAGGAAAAGTTTCAGGAGAAGCCGGCAAAGAAGCTTGGAGGAACTTCCGGTGCTAGCTCCCGCCTCTTGGAGCCGGCTGTCACTCAACAGGAGAGTGAACTTCTGCGCCCTCTGCTGGAACAAATGCAGAAAATCAATCAAACGTTGACAAGTATGGAAAGTGTTCTCAGTAACCAGCAGACACAGTTGAATGCTACAGCCAAGAAAATGGAGGAAATCGCGCAAAAATGCCTGGTCTCAACAGAAGACACTCAAAAGGTCAAGAAAAAGGTGGATAAAATGGAAAAGCACCAAGAAGTGCAAGACAAAAAGTTATTGATGCTTCAAATGGAAAAATCAAATTTGACTCTCCGGTTTCAGGGCATCAAAGAAATGGAAAAAGAAGATCTCCGAAGTATCTTAGCGGAAGCCTTGGCAACACTCACCGGCTGGGAAGCGGATAAAATAAGCAAGGAAATGGATCTGGTTTACAGAGCCTATTCCAACTTTACAAGGATGAATAACCTGCTGGCAGAAGTGGTAGTCAAGTTTACAAAACAGAAAGTTCGGGATCAAATACTGAGAGCGTCTTCTTCCATGCCTATAAAGATTGGAGAGCAGACAGGATTTTGAAAGATGTTCCATTTGAAATTCGAATGAAAAGGAAAGCATATAAAGAACTGACCTTATTCTTGCAAAACCATCAAATTAGTTATCGCTGGTTGATTCCAGAAGGGCTTACTTTCAAGTTCAAGGATAAAAGGGAAAAGACTGACTCCATTCTCAAAGCTCAAGACTTTTTGAAGAGACACGCCAGTTCAGAGGAGGCAGCACTCGCCAAATGGGAAGAATTGGACAATGACAGAGACAGCGGCTCGGAGGGGGAAGTCAAGACTCCGGAAGATGTAGGAGCGGGAAAAGGCTCATCATATAATCTGAGAGACGTGAAAGGGAGGCAGCCCAAATCATGAAGAATGGTTCGGAATGCGCAAGAAAAGACTTTACTAACAATAAGCCAAAAGGACACTACTAATACATTAACAGTTATTGTGTTTTACAGGTTAAGATGAAAGACAATGGACAACTCACAGAAGAAGCCAAAAGAAGATTTGTTTAATACTAACAAAAGATTAACATACTAATGAAAGCATCACCCGACCTTTTCTTAGTCCCACTATATACCCTCCTTTTTTCTGATATTAAAAGCATAAACTCTCTCCTTTTTAGGAGAGTCAATTAAAAAACAACAACAAAATGCTTAGTTCATCATAATAAGGTAGCCATGTACTCTCAGCTTAGCCACAGACACAGACTTTATGATGCCTTTCCTCTTGGAAATTTTTCCCAAAGGCTGTGCTGGGAGCAAACCCACCCCTTACTTTGAAAACTGAAACCAAAACGCATCTCTTCCACAAAGCACACAGCCGTGTCCACTTTCCTCTGGCTCCTTGGTGCAGCCATTTTGTGGAGGTGCCCACTACTGTTTCTCAAAATTTCAGAAGAGCCCCACAGGTTCAACAAGATTGAAGACCTCTGAAGTAGGCAATGCATTCCATTCATCACAAGGATTTTTGATCACAGAGTCTCCCACAGATACAGAATTTCAGAAAACGTATTTCATACATAACAGTCCTCAGAATGCCATAAATCCTTTGCCAGACTGAGAAGACTACAACAAACCACAAATGGATGTGAATTCCCCTTTCAAAGTTTTACATATGTGAACAACAACCAACAAGCTGAGGGATAATCTAACAATGACAGATCAAACTACCCAAAAGCACTTAGCCAGCAGAAAGGCATTTTGCAAGACGGCAAGGGAATACGGAACAACTTTAATAAAAGGCTCCAAATGCAGGACGATCATTACAATGGCAGACATCTAAGAGCAGTATACTTGGGGAAAAAAAATCAGGGCAGAAATGTTTGACTATTAACTCATCTGTATTGCCCCCCCCCCCCCCCCGGCCGCCCATTAGCTTGGAACATCTTACGCTTTGGCCTCAGATGCAGGCTGAGCTCATATAGATACCTAAGAACACTTCCCAAGTTAGCATGAACCCAGAGGGATGATGCTCAATCTTTAAATCTTTCTCCGCAGAGTTATTTTTAACTTTCAGGTTCACAAAATGGATCTATCTTTGAGCTCGAGTGCTTTCTAACCGATTTCTACCTATTACAGTTGACACGACCAGATGTTAGTCTTCGGCTGCATTTAGGACTAAAGGTTTCTTTTGCATGGCTTCTCACGCAGTCTCTTGGAACTAATTTAATGTGACAGAACATTTTAACCCCCTCCCATCCCCTCTACCTCCCTCCTCATCCCAGAGAGCGTCTCTGCTGGAGAGGAGTTAGAGCTGAGCTAGATTTTGGGTATTTTGTGCTGCCAGCACTGCAGCATGTTGCATTTTATATACACATTTTACTAATTGGAAACTGTGTGATCACATCAAATTACCCTGTCATAATATATCTGTTCCTCTGATCCAAGCTCTTTTGACATAACTTGAAACCTTGGCAGCATTTGAACACATTATTCATGCACTCCTATCTACAGAAAGGAAGGAAATGAATCCCACATCTGACAAGTTAAGGCATTCAATCTGAAGCTCTAGCCTGATCACAAACCATTTTTCACTGGTACCATTTTAGGTGATGGAAACACAATTCTATAAGGTAGAGATACTTCTCTTATCTCAGAGATAGCCAACATGTCTGAGTTTGCATTTAGAGATGCCCTGAAATTAATGTTCTTGCCTCGAAATATTGTAAATTGCAAACCATCTCCCACTGCAACATCAAACAAGGGCTGGGAGATCCTTATAAGTCCTACAATATTGCATTTGAAAAGCAAACAGGCAGAAAGCAATACCTGAATAATGGTTCTGTAACATCTTCTCCCTTGTTGACCATATCTATTACGTTTACCTTATAACTCCTCACCCATCTTCATTTGGCACACAGATTACCATAGGATTGGTAGGAACTGCACTGTAGGACTTGAGCGGATTATATGCAAATTAAAACTCAGAGGAAAAAGAAGCCACAGTCAGAAACATTTTAACGGTTCTGGATTTTTCTCTGTAGGTTTTTAAGACCAGACACAAAATGTGCAGTTCTAGGATAAATATGCAGTTCAAAATTTCATGTCATTCAAAAGCTGTCTTATGCTAATTAAAAAAAAAGCTGATAAAAAGGCAAACAGGAAAATGAATACTCTGGTCAAGTGTACCAATTTCTCTTTCTACCATCAAAGGCACTTCCTGAAGACTACACTGCAGCTTTTCATACAAGACTGCCAACCTCCAGGTGGCACCTGGAGAACTTCGGCTCTTACAACTGATCTCCAGACAACCAAGATCAGTTCCCCTGAGGAAAATGGTTGCTCTGGAGTATGGACTCTGTGGCATTATATCCTGATGAGGGCCCTCCTTTCCCCAAACTCTACCCTCTCCAGGCTCCACCCCCCAAAAACTCCAGGTATTTCCCAACCTGGAGCTGGCAACCCTATCTGCTCAAGTGTTGCTCAGTTCACACTTGCAACAGGGATTTCACATGGCAGCCTGTTACCCTTGTTAGGCATGGTTTCCCTTTCATACCAGATATGGACTGCATCCCCCTTCTAGTCACATTGCCAGCATCATTCTTCACCCACCTTCTATATTTTTTTTTTGTACACTTCATACCACTGGGACACTCACTACCTTCCAGTAATTAGCATTACCAAAGGATTCAAGTATTGCGTTATTCTGGAGCAGCCCTATGCAAATGTAAACAAGGAAGCCTGGAATTTCAATTTTACTTCTTATTTTGCTTCAATAAAGGTAAAGGTTTCCTTTGCTCGAAAGCCAGTCAAACCTGACTCTAGGGGGTGGTGCTCATCTCAGTTTCCAAGCCGAGTGCTGTCCGAAGACTTCTCCATAGTCATGTGGCCGGCATGACTAAACACTGAGGCGCACAGAACGCTGTTAACTTCCCATCAAAGCGTTACCTAGTTATCTACTTGCAATTTCTTGCTTTCGAACATATAATGTATGCTCACCTATTCAACAGTGAGAAATTTAATTATGTTGTTTTCTCTAAGAATATCCATTGGTAACATTTGTTTTTTCTTAAAAAATCATGCAAACTTATAATATACTGGATCCAGAGATAAGATTTGGGTTGAAATTCTAAGTGTATGCACTCAGAAACAAATGTCATTGAAATCAACTGGACTTACTTCCAAATCAGTGATTATGATAGGGTAATTGCTATGGCAACAAAAAGTGTTGCAGGATTGACCACACTGAGAAATAGTGCACATTTTCAAAACAATTGTTTTAATTGTCTATTCAGATACAGAACGGTGAAATCCTAATAAAAGTTACTCCAATCTAAGCCCATTGATTCCAATGGGCTTAGACTGAAGTAACTCTGTTTAGGACTGCACTGTAAACCTATGATTACAGTAATTCTGAAAGATAAGAAAATTATAGGAACATATTCAGGAAGTGCTATTATCGGAGGTTTTTGTATTTTCTATCATATTTTGATTCCACAAAACAAATGCCAGCCAGCATCACACAAGCAGCCCTGAACAAAACATGCATTTACCAGATGTCTCCAGATAGCAAGAGACAGTGCTCTGAGCAGCTTCACAAAATTATTTTCATAGCCAAACAGACTATCTGCAGTTCAGTGCCACTGAATACCCATTCTTGTGACTGGGACAACAGTGAGGGAAAGATATTGCCTTCTAGCCCTGCCTAAGGGCTTCCTGGGAGCATCTGGGTGGGCAGTGAGAGAAATGGGATGCTGGACCTTTTGCCTGATCCAACATGCCTTTTCTTACATTCTTAACCCCCGGTCTCAAGTTTTTTTATGGTTTTATGAAACTAGCTCAAAATGTACAGTGCACCGGGCATATCTTCTAACAGACTTCATAAAACACTTGCAAAGTGCTTCTTTCATCACAACAAAAGTATCACGGTAACTAATAATCTGTTGTTAGCTGAAAAGCCTGGATGGCATCTCAGCCAATAAGGAATGCTGAATTCCCAAGATGTGCCAACTGGAAATGAAGCCCTTGGAGAATGTTACCATTTCCCTTAAACACCAAGAAAACTCTGGCTGGGTGAAGGATGTGAATAGCTGCATAAGAATCTTTATGAGGGGAGCCAGTCCAATTAAAATCCAACTCAACCATTCATTGAGTTTTCCATAAAAATATTTCGGTGTGATAGTTCACTGTGAAGTGTTGGTTTAACTCTGATTAATCTAACTTTATTAACATTAAAATAGAACTAATATTTCAGTTTTAATGTACAGTGCTAATTGCTTGCCCTCAATTTAGATTTAAATTCAATTAACAGAATAAGAGTCTAGTGAGACAAGACAATGAGAGATCCATAATCAGATCTTTCCAAGGTCTTAAAGACAAGCAGCAGCTACACACAGGGCCCAACAATACAGGGAGAGGTTTTTACCTTTAAATTTTTATCCCTTCACCAATCAACTCCCCCCTCTGCCTATTATCATCTGGGGATGAAAAAAGGACTGTCACACTTGGTAACATCAGTGAACAGCTGTTACAGCTGTTCGAGACCCACCATGGCCGGGGTGAACTCCTGGCCCTAGTCCCAGCTCCCGTCCACCCAGCGGTTCGAAAGTGTGTAAAACGCAAGTAGATAAAATGGGTACCTGCCCCTAGGTGGCAGGGGACACCCCTCCTCCTTACGAGGATGTGTGGCAGGAGCGGCGGCAACAATGGCGGCGGCGGAGTTGGCCCTGGCGACCCAGCGTGCGCGAGGCTGGACAGAGGCGGAGTCGTGGTGCACGGTGGCGTGACGACGCGGTGGAGCCTGCGGGACGGAACCGGAGCTGCAGCTGGCGCGTTGCCGAGCACTGGGTGAAGCCTACCGGAAGGAGCCGCGGATTAAGACCTGTTCCGGGCGCCAGGAAGTGAAGCGCCGAAGAGCTGCCAGGGACTGAACAACAGCCGAGCCGAGCCAGGAACTGAACAACAACTGAGCCCACGGCCGGGGTGCTGGTAGGTTATCACCCCCCATACAAATAATGTGGCCCTAGTTAGGTATAAACAGTTGTGTAAACCGCTCAGAGACCCTTCGGGGTCAGAGCGGTATAGAAGTCGAAAATTAAATTAAAAAATTAAACAATGACAGAATAGTTAAAACTCTTTTCCTCACACACATCAGGGTCCAAAGCAGGTCTATGTATGGTTGCTATCTGTCTTTTTAAAAAAAAGTAGGAAGATCTGGTAACAAATGTTCCGAGGCCTAGTTAGGCCTTAAGCCTTTCAGCAATTGTTAGTGGATGTTTTGAAATGAGTGTCCTTATTGACTAACAAGTGGTAGAGAGAGACACCATCCTCCACCTAGGGTTGCCAACTCTGGGTTGGGCAATTCTGGAGATTTGGGAGTGGACCCTGGAGAGAGGAGGGTTTGGAGAAGGAAATGATTTCAGTCCACCTTCCAAAGCAGCTGTTTCTTCGGGGGAAATGATTTCTGTAGTCTGGAGATAAACCGTATTTTGGAAAATCTCCAGGACCCACCTAGAAGTTGGCAACCCTATCTCTGCCATTGACCCTGATGTCATGGTAGACAATACAATGTTAGATGCTAGTGCATTTGCAAACTGACTATTTCAGCAGGGTCAAACATGACATTTCTCTAGCATGTCAGATCAGCACAGTCCCTTAAGAGCCTTCAGGGAATGCTTCCCCCTCATGACTCGCCATGTTCTTTAAGATCAGCTACTGAGGCCCTGCACTGTATTGCACTTGGCTGGATAATTAAATCTGTGGAGCTGGGCCTTGGGGAGTTGTGGTTTCCCTAATCTTCCCTCTTTGTAATTCCCTCCACAGAGAGGCTTGCTTCAGTCTAGTACTCCAGATTTAGGTCCCGCGTGCTATGCAGGCTGAAGACAATCTTCTGAATCATAGCTATTAGTTGTATATATCTGGGTTGTTTTGGTGTAAGTTGCTCTGGACTCCTGGAAGGAAAAGGGGGTTAAATATTACAAGCAAGTAAATAAACAGACACGCTTTTGGCTGAAGCAATTTCTTAGCTGAAGAAGCTGTAAATGCAAATGCACTGGCTGAACATCAGACATCACCAATGAACCAGGCTATTCTCGAACCGTGGCTTGTGCAACATCCTCTGGCTAGTCTACCAGACATAAATAACAAGTCTCAGTTTGTGCATAAACTTGGTTTACCTGCTTCATCCCTCTCTCCTGCCTCGTAACAGAGAGGGCATTTCTGTGGCCAAGCAGCCACATGGGCTTGTGCTACTTAAACACCAGTTTGTGAATTCAGATATCACAACATAAGAACATAAGAACATAAGAGACGCCAATGTTGGATCAGGCCAAAGGCCCATCCAGTCCAACACTCTGTGTCACACAGTGGCCAGAAATACCAGTGCCATCAGGAGGTCCAGCAGTGGGGCCAGGACATTAGAAGCCCTCCCACTGTTGACCCCCCCAAGCACCAAGAAGACAGAGCATCACTTGCCCCAGAGCCCCTAGCTATACCTTGTGGCTAATAGCCACTGATGGACCTCTGCTCCATATGCTTATCTAATTCCCTTTTGAAGCCGTCCATGCTTGTAGCACCCACCACTTCCTGTGGCAGTGAATTCCATGTGTTAATCACTCTTTGGGTGAAGAAGTACTTCCTTTTATCCGTTCTAACCCGACCGCTCTGCAGTTTCATGGAGTGCCCACGAGTTCTTGTATTGTGAGAAAGGGAGAAAAGTACCTCTTTCTTTACCTGCTCTTTCCCATGCATAATCTTATAAACCTCGATCATGTCACCCCTCAGTCGTCTTTTCTCCAAGCTAAAGAGCCCTAAGCGCTTTAACCTTTCCTCATAGGGAAAGTGTTCCAACCCTTTTATCATTCGAGTTGCCCTTTTCTGCACTTTTTCCAAAGCTATAATATCCTTTTTAAGGTGTGGTGCCCAGAACTGCACACAGTATTCCAAATGAGGTCTCACCATTGATTTATATAGGGGCATTATTATATTGGCTGATCTGTTTTCAATACCCTTCCTAATAATCCCCAGCATAGCATTGGCCTTCTTTATTGCAGTCACACACTGTCTCGACATTTTCAGTGAGTTATCCACTACAACTCCAAGATCTCTCTCTTGCTCAGTCTCTGCCAGTTCAGACCCCATCAATGTGTATTTATATTTAGGATTTTTGGCTCCAATGTGCATCACCTTGCACTTGGCCACATTGAACCCCATTTGCCATGTTGACGCCCACTCGCCCATCCTTGACAGATCCCCTTGGAGTGCCTCACAATCCTCACTGGTTTTCACCACCCTGAACAACTTTGTATCATCCGCAAATTTAGCCACTTCACTGCTTACTCCCATCTCCAAATCATTAATGAACAAGTTAAAAAGCAGTGGACCAAGTACTGATCCCTGCGGTACCCCACTGCTTACCACCCTCCACTGAGAAAATTGCCCACCTACACTCACTCTCTGTTTTCTATGAACTAGCCAGTTTTTGATCCATAAAAGGACTTGTCCTTCTATCCCATGATTTTTGAGCTTACTTAGGAGCCTTTGATGAGGAACTTTATCAAAAGCTTTCTGGAAGTCAAGGTAAATAATATCTATTGGATCCCCCTTGTCCACATGTTTGTTCACCCCCTCAAAGAACACTAACAGGTTAGTGAGACAAGATCTTCCCTTACAGAAACCGTGCTGAGTCTGCCTCAATAGGTTTTGTTCATCTATGTGCCTACTAATTCTTTCCTTAATAATGGTTTCCACCAATTTACCCGGTATCGACGTCAGACTGACTGGCCTGTAATTTCCCGGATCTCCTCTGGAACCCTTTTTAAAGATGGGAGTGACATTAGCTACCTTCCAATCCTCAGGAATGGAGGCAGATTTTAAGGAAAGATTACATATCTTTGTCAGGAGATCTACAAGTTCACATTTGAGTTCTTTCAGAACTCTCGGATGTATGCCATCTGGGCCTGGTGATTTTTCAGTTTTTAAGTTGTCTATCAGTTTTAGGACCTCCTCTCTCATCACCTCAATCTGACTCAGGTCTTCCAACACCCCTCCTGAAATCAGTGGTTCTGGAGTGGGCAAGCACTTCTCATCTTCCACAGTGAAGACGGAGGCAAAAAATGCATTTAGCTTCTCAGCCATTTCCCTATCATCCTTCAATACTCCTTTTACCCCTTGGTCGTCCAAGGGCCCCACTGCCTCCCTGGCTGGTTTCCTGTTTCTAATGTATTTGAAGAAAGTTTTATTGTTGGTTTTTACGTTTTTTGCTATATGCTCCTCATATTCCCTTTTTGCCTGCCTGACCTCAGACTTGCATTTTATTTGCCATAGCCTGTGTTCCGTTTTATCAGCCTCACTGTGACTAGCTTTCCACTGCTTAAAGGAATTCTTTTTACTTTTTACAGCCTCCATTACTCTGTTTGTTAACCATGCAGGCTTTTTCCTATACCTGTTTGTGCCTTTCCTAACCTGCGGAATATATATTTTTTGAGCTTCTAGGATCGTAGTTTTAAATAGATCCCAAGCTTCCCCAATTGTTTTGACCCTTTCTACTTTTCCTTTCAGTTTCCTCCCCACGTGTCCCCTCATATCAGAGAAATTACCCCTTTTAAAGTTAAAAATGGTTGTGTGAGTCTTTTTGGCCAATTCTCTATTTGTACAAATGATGAACTCAACAACATTATGATCACTGTTTCCAAGCGGTGCAATCACTTTTACATCTCTCACCAGGTCTTGAGTGTTACTTAGGACCAAATCAAGGATCGCCTCTCCCCTGGTAGGTTCCGTGACCATCTGCTCCATAGCACAGTCATTTAGAGTGTCTAGAAACTCAATCTCTTTTTCCCGACTAGAACACATATTGACCCAATCAATGTGTGGGTAGTTAAAATCACCTATTATTACACAGTGTTTTTGTCTAGTTGCTATCTTTAAGGCATTCATCATTTTATAATCCTCCTCTATCTTTTGATCTGGTGGGCGATAACAAACTCCCAGTGTTAAGTTTCCTTTTGGCCCCCCTATTTCAACCCATAGAACTTCCAGAAGCGAATCCAATTCACTTAGCCTCTCAATCTTTCTAGACTTTATACCCTCTCTGACATACAGAGCTACCCCACCTCCAACCCTTCCCCCCCTATCCTTCCGATATAATATATAACCGGGAATCACTGTGTCCCACTGATTTTCCTCATCCCACCAAGTTTCAGAAATACCCACAATGTCTATTTTTCCCTCCGACACCAAGCACTCCAACTCCCCGATTTTACCTCGGACACTTCTAGCATTTGTATAGAAACAGCTGTAATTTCCCTTACAAGTTAAGCCTGCATCCTTCCTCTTGCTATCTCGAGTCGTTGTCCGGCAGTCCATGTCACCAGCCATGGCCTCTGTGGACAATTTCAATCCACCTCCCTGTAGAAAAGCAACCGGTACCCCCTCACCTCTCTCAGATGAGCCAACCCGAACCAGAGACTTTTCATCTCCTGTCGGCTTTCCCCCAATATTCAGTTTAAAAGCTGCTCTGCCACCTTTTTGATTTTAAGTGCCAGCAGCCTGGTTCCTTCTCGGGACAAGTGGAGACCGTCTCGCCTGTACAGCTCCCTCTTGTTCCAAAAAGTATCCCAGTGCCTAACAAACCTGAACCCTTCCCCCCTACACCATCGTCTCATCCACGCATTGAGACTCCTGATCTCTGCCTGTCTCTCCGGCCCTGCGCGTGGAACAGGTAACACTTCTGAGAAGGCTACCTTGGAGGTCCTGGACCTAAGTTTCCTGCCCAGCAGCCTAAATTTCTCCTCCAGGACCTCACGACTGCATTTCCCCACATCGTTGGTGCCGACATGCACCACGACCACTGGCTCCTCCCCAGCACTATCTACCAGCCTATCTAAAACACGCGTAATGTCCGCTACCTTCGCACCAGGCAGGCAAGTCACCATACGGTCAGTACGCGGGTTCGCCACCCAGCTGTCTACCTGCCTAAGGATCGAATCACCCACTACCAAGAGCCCCCCTCCCACCCTGCTCAGGGATGGTTCCTTGGTGCAAAAGGAGAGCCGCTCACCAGCTGGGGAAGAGGTCCCTTCTGAGGGCACATTCCCCTTATCCTCAGCATGGTGCCCTGTTTCCCCTAGACCCTCATGCTCCCTGACAGCAGCGGGGCTGCCAGATCCAGAGTGGGACGAAGCTAACAAGTCCCCGAGAGTCTTTTCTGTGTGCCTAGCTGACTGTCTCTGCTTCTCCAGGTCAGCCACCTTGGCCTCAAGGGAGCACACACGTTCCCTGAGAACCAGGAGCTCCTTGCACCGAGGACACACCCAAGACTTCTGCCCAGTGGGCAGATAGTCATACATGTGACACTCCGTGCAAAACACTGGATAGCCCCCAACCCCCTGCTGGCATTCTGGCTTCATAATTCTTTTAAAATAAATAAATATAATCCCCCTTTTAAACCCTTGGTATTTATGTGGGTTTTGTTATCAAGTCAAATTATTTTACGGGAAAGACAAAGAGCCTAGGGCCTTGTCTTTCTGGCTCTTTTTGGGCTTCTTACAGCGCCCCTAGTCTAAGAGTCCCTAGGCTAAGAGCCACAGGCAAAGAGCCCTTTAGCTCACCCTTCGGCTCGTGCCAGAGGCTCGTGCCTCTGCCAAGGTGCTTCCTTAAATAGAGGCCTCCCCCAGCAGAGGTCAGGCAGCAGCTATTCAAATTCAAATTCACCCAGGCACTCAATCACAGGCAAAACAATGCCCCTTCCACTTCCTCTCAATTACAGGCAATCCCAGTCAAACAATGCCCGTTCCTCTCCCACACTCAATCAGCCAGGACTCTGCAAGAACTCTAAGTGCTTCCACACACTGCTAAACACAGTTTTCCCACAAAATATCCTTAGCTGAATTCTCTCAGCTGAAAGCAAGTAAAAGAAACCCACTCACCTCTCTCACAGCTCTCTCTCCTGCTCCTGCTCAGAGCTCAGCTGGTCTGAGCATACAAACCACAGTTAGCAGTAGCTGTGATTAACAATAAATCAGGTCAAAATCTTTAGGGTGGAATCCTGTTTTAGTGCCAACCAACAAACGTTTACATTCAGATGGCAAACAAAACAAAACACGCACACACACAAAATGGTTTGATCAAATTGTGGTTCATAAGCTACAGTTTCTCACAATATATAAATGCAGACATTTCCTCTGGTTGCTCAGCCACCACTTGAACTGCAGGAGTCCATTCTCCTCTCAAATAAGTTACCTGAAGCAGTGGAATAATACCAAATTTACATTTTTCTTTCAATCTAGCGCCTGTGCTGGCTAGCTACTGGACAGAAGGCCTGAATCACCAAAGTGCTTTAATCCAAGGATGTGAAAGCACTGGACATAAACTTTCTTTGTACAACTGCACATGCACAGAACATGCATGCCCATATTTCTTGAGGACAAGACAGTCTCCTGTGCATTCAAGTGATATATGAGGACAAAAACTGACTTGCATGGCCTCAAGGTGGTAGGAAAGTATTAGACTTCGAATTGTAGCTTCCTTTTGAGGAAGCATCTCCCTCTAACACAAATTAGGAAAACCTCCACTGCAGATATGTCTCAGACTTCAAAATCTTACAGAACTGGGGCTGAAAGGATGTGGGAGAATTTTGCATCCACCCACATTCTGCAGAACTTTAGCTGTCAAATCATTTTGCAGATCTAATGTTTCTCCTTATGGAATACTATCAGGGGGGAAAAGCTCACTTTATGAAATTGATTGGAGCTCTCTTAGCTTCCCTATAAATTCCTGAGATGCTTTGATCTTCACTTCAGTGGCATTACTGTGTAAGACCACATACACACTCCAAGTCTACTCTGGAAATAATTTGGTGGACTCAAGCTAAATTGCTTGACTTATTAGCAAAACAATCTATGCCTGAATCAGATCCCGTGAGGAATGCAGTCCTACTACAGCACCCAAAAGTGAACCTTCCTTGCTTTTTGCTTTACTTGCTTGGCTACAGTGATAGCAAACAGCTGCAGTAGAATGCATGGCAGTGTCCAGGGACACTAAGAACCCCAGGAAATGTCCCATGGTTCCCAATATTTCTGCATACTCCTGTTCATGCATGCAGTAGCTTCTAGGGAAGTTAGAGACCATGGTGACTACAGTTTCCATGGTTCCTAACCACTCCAGATGCTTCTGCACAAGTTATACCAATATCTGGTTGCTAGGGGGCTTCCTGCTTCTGGAGCCCTCCCCATCTGCTCTTCTTGGGGAAGAGAAAGACAGCAAGTGTGGCTAAGAAAGGAAAACAAATCAATTTCAGATTGGTTTACATTCTGGGCCCAATTGTAAATGAGTGGCGGAGGGAGAGAGAGCCTTAGCAGTTGTTGTCTAGGCTTTGCCCCATCATTAAACATCACCTTTTAATGCTGAAAAGGAATAAGAGAAGTTGGCCTAAGGTACCTATCTGCTATTGCAGGAGTATCAGAAGTCATTTTGTTATGGAAGGACTTGTCCTGTATCTCTTTTTTTTTGACCTAGTTTTAATTCAAAGCACTCCAAGCAGTAAGGGATTGTATTACACGGTATTTACTTTTTGAGCAATATTATCAGTATTCTGTAGAACCTTTGCTATGACAGATTATGTGACCTTCAATAAATTGGAAAACTCATTCAGTTTACATAAACAAGGTCAATTGTTATCTGTCTCAGATGGCTATAGAATATGAATGGCATTGACTCTTGGCATATCTCTCCAAACTTAAAGGGAATGAATAATTATTATTACAACCCTAGCAAGCACGATGGAAAATTAAAAAGAAACTAATTTAAAAGGCAAATTGTGCACTGTTATATTGTCATCACAACTGTGTGAAATATTCTTGAAACTAACTACCTCCCATCTAAATAGCTTTTGTCAACATGAGAGCTGCATCTGCTGGAGCATTCGCCAATTTCAGTGTAGGGCTTGAAATGGGGATTTCAGCAGTGTAGATATTTTTCCTCAAAATATTCTGCAGATATTCCCCTTTTTGGACAAAACCCTGGTTCATCCATAAAAGTCTGCATTGCCTTCCTTCTGGCTGCCTGTGCAAAGATAATATTAGGTACAGCATAAACGAGTAATAGCAAAGGAGATTTTATTTTTAGGCAGTTGCTAAGTGAAGATGCATTCTTTTGAACACACACTTCATTAACATAGTGTGTGGCCTCACTCCATATTTCAGAGTAATACCAATTAACAATGTTTCCCATTTTTAGAACAACAATGCCCTGGAAAAATGTAACACCATATGATACACATCTATTGAATACAAACCAATTTCAGGATCCTCAGAACAGTATACATTTTGTAGAAAAGGTAAGAAGTGATCCTGGAATACCAATTACCTGGGTTGCTGATGAAATGACAGGGTGCAGATATGGATGGGGCATCACTTTCAACATTTCACAGGTGGAAATAGGGACACACTTTTTGTTAACTCAAGGATTACTACCTGACTGCCCCCTCCCCATTACATACTTCACAAGGTACTACTCCACTTGCTGAATATTGTCTATTCATTTGCTCTGCAATAACCAGACTTTCACTGATTTATGTGGAAGACAGTGTTTATTGTTTTGATCAAAAATATAGTAGGAAAACATAATTGCCTTATACAGGCTGGACACTGCTATAATCACTGTAGGGATCACGTTATTGTCCTGCATTACCTTGAAATCAGCTTTCTGTATTCCTGCCCCTTGGCTGCAAAGACACTCTTCTTTGGTGGCATGCCTAGACAAAAGCAAACAGACCAGCCCTGCAAGACAACAATCCGAACTCCATTGCTCACCCATACTTGACCTTGCCACCAAAGTGGGAAAGAGCTTTGGGCAAACAGTGTCAATTTGCTGTGGTGACCTCAGCAGGGTATAATGACAGAGTCCACTGTTTTCTCCAGAGGAACTGATCTCTGCTACCTGAAGAGCAGTTGTAATTGTGAGTGATCTGTAGCCCTCACCTGGAGATTGGCAGCAATTGTTACCCAGGACAAAGTGGCTGGTTTGGAGGGTGTAGTCTATGGCATTCTACCTGTCTGAGGTCCCACCCCTCTGCAAACCCCACCCTCTCCAGGCTCCACCCCTCAAATCCCCAGGAATTTGTCAGCATGTAGTTGGCAACCCCATCTCCTTCCCAGCTAACCATCAACCTACCATTATCTGCCCCTTTGACTTCAGCTGACTTCTGCCCTCCCTTCTGCAGAGCAGTTGTAATTCTGAGTGCTCTCCAGCCCTCACCTGGAGATTGGCAACAATGGTTCCCTATGTGGGACTGACTGGTTTGGAGGGTGGAGTCTATGGCAGTGTACCTGTCTGAGGTCCCACCCCTCCTCAAACCTCACCCTCTTCAGGCTCCATCCCTCAAATCTCCAGGAATTTCCCATCTGGAGTTGGCAACCCTATCAGGACTGGCCCCAATGTGTTTTCTCCCAAAGGCCAAAGTAGGTGACAGGACCAAGCTTAGTTGCCTACCAACAGGCATTGAGGGGAATGTAGGGTTGCCAGCTCTAAGGAGGGAAATACCTGGAGTTTTGGGGGGTGGATTCTGTAGTGGGCAGCATTGGGCGGGGTGGGGGGGCGGAAGGACTCAGCAGGTATAATGTCATAGGGTCTACCCTCCAAAGCAGCCATTTTCTCCAGGGGAAACTGATCTCTGTCATCTGGAAATCAATTGTAGCAGTGGGAGATCTCCAGGTCCCACCTGGAGTTTGGCAACCCTAGGGGAAAGTGTGCTGCACAGCAGGGGGTTGAAGAGAATGGTTTGATGGGTGCTGGGCCAAGATTGGCAACAATAGTTCCCCAGGAGCAAATAGCTGGGTTGGAGGGTGGAGTCTATGGCACTGTAACCTGTCTGAGGTCCCCATCTCCCCAGGCAGCTTTTAAAACATGATCCTGGGACCTACACACCACCAGACATTCCAACTGCCTTGGGGGGGGGGAGTATGAGGTGTGGAATGGAGTGAAGTCCAATCAGCTTCCATATGCAAAAGACCTTGAAGGTTCCATATGCAACTGACATTCCAACTGCCTTGCGGGGAGGGGGGTGAGTTTGAGGTGTGGAATGCAGTGAAGTCCAATCAGCTTCCATATGCAAAAGACCTTGAAACACTGGGCGGGACTGCACAAAGCAGCCAGTCAACCCAGCTAGCGTCTTCTGACTGACAGTTCAAGCGTCCATACACTAAAGGAGTGCATTTTAGAACTTTGGCACCCACTATTCAATTATATATAAGGAGAGATGCCTATTATATTGCATCTTATTCCTATTATTACCTAACTTAACTCCTTCACTAGGTATGTGACTGCTAACCTATCTACCCCCCTTTTAGAATCTATTTATTTAATTAGAAGACAGTGCGGGGTACAGAAAAGGGGGGGGAGGGGTTATACAACATAATTGCACTTGTCAAGGACAATCATGTAATACAAAATGTATAAAACAGAAAATATTTTCCCTTACATCCCCTTCATTATAATTTTTAAGGTATTACCTATAATGCACAACAGTTTTTACTTCTATTGGAATACAATTGTATTCAACATTTTAAATTTAATCTCAAACTTCACAATAGTTTATTTTGACATCATTAGTTCATATTCAATATTACATATTTTCACCACTTCTACATATTCATTAAAATGTTTAACAGATAAAAATATATCAAGGTGTGAAGGAATGTCTATTTCATATCAGGAACCTATTTGTATTCAAGCTGTTACATTTAAAATAGATTTTAATTCTACTTCTATTTCATTAACATACATTTGTATATAAATTTTAGACTGCTTCTCCTTCTAAGTTTGTCTCCTGCTAGTATAGTATACATAATACACACTCCATCTCTTCTCACATTTCATAATAGACCTGTTTTTCAAGTAAGTTGTTAACTTTGCCATTACTGCTTACAGGGGTCATTTCGTAGAAAAAGAGCTAGGGGAACTCATTAGCATAACTCATTAGCATATGCCACACCCCCTGACATCAGGGGCCCAGCGGTGGACCTGCAAGGCCAGCGGGAGTGCAAGGAAGCCCCGCCAAGGCCCTGCCTGGCCCCAGGCAGGCAGGGGTGGGGAGAGGCGGGGAGGAAGCAACTTACCCTCCCTCTTCTCCTGCCTCCTCCTGGCTGAATGAGGGCTGGAAGCGGGGTGGCCGGAAGCAGGGGGTGGGGCTTCGTCATGTGCCCCGCCCCCCTGCACCTCACCCGGGGGAACTGCGTTCCCCCCCGAAATGACCTCTGACTGCTTATTCAGTAAGTTTATTTTCCCATTCTTATAAATGCTGACTGACATCTAACTTCCATTTTGCTGCGTAAATAGTTCTAGCCACTGTCACCATGTATTTGAATATCCTAAATTTTTTGGTAATTTGTTAGGCAAAACAGCTAATAACATGCTCTTAGCTTCCACTGGGAATTTAAACTTTAATATATGCTGCATTTTTTTATGTATTTCTTTCTAGAATCTTTTTGCTTTGTTACAAGTCCATTGCATATGAAAGAAGGTTCCATCTATGTCTTGACATTTCCAATATTTTCATTCGTAGTTTTGATCTCCTTTCTCAATGTCCTTCAGAGTTATGGTAATATAATTTTATATTTGGGAATGCTAATCCTCCTCTCTTTTTTTCATCTTGTAGTATTTTGAAGCTTATTCTTGGTTTTTTGCCATTCCATATAACTTGGTTCATCTGCCATTGCCACTCTTTCAATATTATTTCTTCAATGTATATGGGTAACATTTGGAACAGAAAGTTTAGTTTTGGCAGCACATTCATTTTGATTGCAGAGATTCTTCCCATCCATGAAATTTTAATTTTTTCCATCTTGATACATCTGCTTGTTTCTATTTTCACATTTTCTGGTAGTTATCTTTTAAAAGATTACAATTTTGCCCAGTCACATTTATCCCCAAATATTTAATAGGACTGGTGGCTGCCGAGCCCTCTGTGCTCTTTATAATCTCTTCTTCATGCTGTTGTGTTAAAAAATTCATTATAATTTTTGTCTTTTTTCTGTAAATTTTATAGCCTGGTAAGGATCCAAATTCTTTGATACATTCAATTACATATTGAAATAATTTCTGGGGATTCGAGACCGTTAGAACCACATTGTCTGCATCGCTTTTCTTTTTGAACTCTACATCATCCACTTGTATTCCCTTAATTCTATTGTCTTGTCTGATCTTTATAGCTAAAATATCTATTGTTAGTATCTCTCCCTTATAATAAAAGAGTTTTGGGTGCCAAAGTTCTAAAATGCACTCCTTTAGTGTTAGGCCGAAAAAACTGCCACTCGGAAGACACTGGCTGGGTTCATTGGCTGCTTTGTGCAGTCCCGGCCAGCGTTCCAAGGTCATTTACATATGGAAGCTGATTGGACTACACTCCATTCCACACCTGAAACTCACCCCCCCAAGGCAGTTGGAATTTTCAGTTGGGAGAGGAGAATGATGTCAGCTGCTCCCTAGGCAGAGGCTGTGTGTGTGTGTGTGTGGGGGGGGGTTGTAAAACTTAAGACAGACAGGCAGATAGGGTTGCCAACTCCAGGTTGGAAACTTCCAGGATATTTTAGGGATGAAGCCTGCTGAGGGTGGGATTTGAGGAGGAGGAGGAAGAGGGGGACCTCAGACAGATACAATGCCATGCTGCCCACACTCCAGACAAGCTGTTGCCAGTCTCCAGGTGACAGCTGGAGAGATCTTAAAGCTTTGGTGCTACTTCAAAGTTCCCCAGGAGCCCAAAACAGAGAAGTGTTTTGGAAAATCTTGAGGAATTGTTTGGTGCATTTACGATGGGGCTCCTGGGGAACTATTGTTGCCAATCTTGGCCCAGCAGCCATCAAACCATTCTCTTCAACCCCCTGCTGTGCAGCTGACTTCCCCCTAGGGTTGCCAATCTCCAGGTGGGACCTGGAGATCTCCCACTGCTACAATTGATCTCCAGATGACAGAGATCAGTTCCCCTGGAGAAAATGGATGCTTTGGAGGGTAGACCCTATG